>NC_058080.1:162434634-162734634 GCF_014858855.1 Bufo gargarizans
ACTTTAACATCTGTCGTGGGTAAGATTAAGGTTTTCTAAGAGATGCTATCTTGGAGTACCTCAATAAAAATAAGTCATATCAGCATGGCTTCATGAGGGATCGGCTATGTAAAAATAATTTTATGAGTTTCTATGAGGAGGTAAGTTCTAGACTTGACTACTATCGCAAATCAATGGATGTTGTATATCTGGACTTCTTCAAAGCATTTGACACTGTACCACATAGGAGGTTAGTATATAAAATGAGAATGCTTGGACTGGGGGAAAATGTCTGTATGTGGGTAAGTAATTGACTCCGTGATAGAAAACAGAGGGTGGTTATTAACGGTACACACTCAGATTGGGTCACTGTCACTAGTGGGGTAGCACAGGGGTCAGTATTGGGCCCTATTCTCTTCAATATGTTTATTAATGATCTTGTAGAAGGCTTGCACAGTAAAATATACATTTTGCAGATGACACTAAACTGTGTAAATTAATTAACACGGAAGAGGACAGTATACTGCTGCAGATGGATCTGGATAGATTGGAGGCTTGGGAAGAGAAGTGGCAGATGAGGTTTAACACTGACAAATGTAAGGTTATGCACATGGGAAGGAATAATGTAAGTCACCAGTACATACTAAATGGTAAAATACTGGGTAACACTGACATGGAAAATGACCTAGGAATTTTGGTGAAGCGCAAACTAAACTGTAGAAACAAATGTCAGGCAGCTGCTGCCAATGCCAATAAGATAATGGGTTGCATCAAAAGGGGCATAGTTGCCCGTGATGAGAACATAGTCCTGCCACTTTACAAATCACTAGTCAGACCACACATGGAGTACTGTGTACAGTTCTGGGCTCCTGTGAGCAAGGCAGACATAGCAGAGTTGGAGAGGGTTCAGAGGAGGCTAACTAAAGCAATAACTGGAATGGGTGGACTACAGTACCCTGAAAGATTATCAAAATTAGGGTTATTCACTTTAGAAAAAAAATGACTGAGGGGAGATCTAATTAATATGTATAAATATAACAGGGGTCAGTTCAGAGATCTCTCCCATCATATATTTATCCCCAGGACTGTGACTGTGGCGAGGGGACATCCTCTGCGTCTGGAGTAAAGAAAGTTTGTACACAAACATAGAAAAAGATTCTTTACAGTAAGAGCAGTCAGACTATGGAACTCTCTGCCTGAGGAGGTGGTGATGGTGAGCATAATAAAGGAGTTCAAGAGGGGCCTGGATGTATTTCTGGAGTGTAATAATATTACAGGCTATAGCTTCTAGAGATGGGTTGTTGATCCAGGGAGTTATTCTGATTGAAATCGGGAAGGACTTTTTTCCCCTAAGGTGAGGAAAATTGGCTTCTACCATACATATTTTTTTTTTGCCTTCCTCTGGATCAACTTGCAGGATAAGAGGCTGAACTGGATGGACAGATGTATTTTTTCAGCCTTATAAATTATATTACCATGTTACTATGTAACCTAGGCATACTGGTGAGGGGGAACAAGGGTCTTGCACTACTTATGCTAGTAATTGGTTATCCACAAATCTGTTTATAGTTTATGAATGCTGTTAGTATGAGAACCTCTTCATTAGAGTTGAGCGGACACCTGGATGTTCGGGTTCGAGAAGTTCGGCCGAACTTCCTGGAAATGTTCGGGTTCGGGATCCGAACCCGATCCGAACTTCCTCCCGAACCCGAACCCGAACCCCATTGAAGTCAATGGGGACCCGAACTTTTCGGCACTAAAAAGGCTGTAAAACAGCCCAGGAAAGGGTTAGAGGGCTGCAAAAGGCAGCAACATGTAGGTAAATCCCCTGCAAACAAATGTGGATAGGGAAATGAATAAAAATAAAAATAAAATAAATAAAAATTAACCAATATCAATTGGAGAGAGGTCCCATAGCAGAGAATCTGGCTTCATGTCACCCACCACTGGAACAGTCCATTCTCAGATATTTAGGCCCCGGCACCCAGGCAGAGGAGAGAGGTCCCGTAACAGAGAATCTGTCTTCATGTCAGCAGAGAATCAGTCTGCATGTCATAGCAGAGAATCAGGCTTCACGTCAGCCACCACTGCAACAGTCCATTGTCATATATTTTGGCCCAGCACCCAGGCAGAGGAGAGAGGTCCTGTAACAGAGAATCTGGCTTCATGTCAGCAGATAATCAGTCTGCATGTCATAGCAGAGAATCAGGCTTCACGTCAGCCACCACTGCAACAGTCCATTGTCATATATTTAGGCCCAGCACCCAGGCAGAGGAGAGAGGTCCCGTAACAGAGAATCTGGCTTCATGTCAGCAGAGAATCAGTCTGCATGTCATAGCAGAGAATCAGGCTTCACGTCAGCCACCACTGCAACAGTCCATTGTCATATATTTAGGCCCAGCACCCCGGCAGAGGAGAGAGGTCCCGTAACAGACAATCTGGCTTCATGTCAGCAGAGAATCAGTCTGCATGTCATAGCAGAGAATTAGGCTTCACGTCAGCCACCACTGCAACAGTCCATTGTCATATATTTAGGCCCAGCACCCAGGCAGAGGAGAGAGGTCCCGTAACAGAGAATCTGGCTTCATGTCAGCAGAGAATCAGTCTGCATGTCATAGCAGAGAATCAGGCTTTACGTCAGCCACCACTGCAACAGTCCATTGTCATATATTTAGGCCCAGCACCCAGGCAGAGGAGAGAGGTCCCGTAACAGAGAATCTGGCTTCACGTCAGCAGAGAATTAGTCTGCATGTCATAGCAGAGAATCAGGCTTCACGTCACCCAACATTGGAACAGTCCATTGGCATATATTTAGGCCCCGGCACCCAGACAGAGGAGAGGTTCATTCAACTTTGGGTAGCCTCGCAATATAATGGTAAAATGAAAATAAAAATAGGATTGAATGAGGAAGTGCCCTGGAGTACAATAATATATGGTTAAGGGGAGGTAGTTAATGTTTAATCTGCACAAGGGATGGACAGGTCCTGTGGGATCCATGCCTGGTTCATTTTTATGAAAGACAGCTTGTCCACATTGGCTGTAGACAGGCGGCTGCGTTTGTCTGTAATAACACCCCCTGCCGTGCTGAATACACGTTCAGACAAAGCGCTGGCCGCCGGGCAGGCCAGCACCTCCAAGGCATAAAAGGCTAGCTCTGGCCACGTGGGCTATTTAGAGACACAGAAGTTGAATGGGGCCGAACCATCAGTCAGTACGTGGAGGGGTGTGCACACGTACTGTTCCACCATGTTAGTGAAATGTTGCCTCCTGCTAACACGTTGCGTATCAGGTGGTGGTGCAGTTAGCTGTGGCGTGTTGACAAAACTTTTCCACATCTCTGCCATGCTAACCCTGCCCTCAGAGGAGCTGGCCGTGACACAGCTGCCTTGGCGACCTCTTGCTCCTCCTCTGCCTTGGCCTTGGGCTTCCACTTGTTCCCCTGTGACATTTGGGAATGCTCTCAGTAGTGCGTTTACCAACGTGCGCTTGTACTCGCGCATCTTCCTATCACGCTCCAGTGCAGGAAGTAAGGTGGGCACATTGTCTTTGTAACGTGGATCCAGCAGGGTGGCAACCCAGTAGTCCGCACACGTTAAAATGTGGGCAACTCTGCTGTCGTTGCACAGGCACTGCAGCATGTAGTCGCTCATGTGTGCCAGGCTGCCCAGGGGTAAGGACAAGCTGTCCTCTGTGGGAGGCGTATCGTCATCGTCCTGCCTTTCCCCCCAGCCACGCACCAGTGATGGGCCCGAGCTGCGTTGGGTGCCACCCCGCTGTGACCATGCTTCATCCTCATCCTCCTCCACCTCCTCCTCATCCTCGTCCTCCTCGTCCTCCAGTAGTGGGCCCTGGCTGGCCACATTTGTACCTGGCCTCTGCTGTTGCAAAAAACCTCCCTCTGAGTCACTTCGAAGAGACTGGCCTGAAAGTGCTAAAAATGACCCCTCTTCCTCCTCCTCCTCCTCCTCCTGGGTCACCTCCTCTTCCATCATCGCCCTAAGTGTTTTCTCAAGGAGACATAGAAGTGGTATTGTAACGCTGATAACGGCGTCATCGCCACTGGCCATGTTGGTGGAGTACTCGAAACAGCGCAACAGGGCACACAGGTCTCGCATGGAGGCCCAGTCATTGGTGGTGAAGTGGTGCAGTTCCGCAGTGCGACTGACCCGTGCGTGCTGCAGCTGAAACTCCACTATGGCCTGCTGCTGCTCGCACAGTCTGTCCAGCATGTGCAAGGTGGAGTTCCACCTGGTGGGCACGTCGCATATGAGGCGGTGAGCGGGAAGGCCGAAGTTACGCTGTAGCGCAGACAGACGAGCAGTGGCAGGATGTGAACACCGGAAGCGCGAACAGACGGCCCGCACTTTATGCAGCAGCTCTGACATGTCGGGGTAGTTGTGAATGAACTTCTGCACCACCAAATTCAGCACATGCGCCAGGCAAGGGATGTGCGTCAAACCGGCTAGTCCCAGAGCTGCAACGAGATTTTGCCCATTATCGCACACCACCAGGCCGGGCTTGAGGCTCACCGGCAGCAACCACTCGTCGGTCTGTTGTTCTATACCACGCCACAACTCCTGTGCGGTGTGGGGCCTGTCCCCCAAACATATGAGTTTCAGAATGGCCTGCTGATGTTTACCCCGGGCTGTGCTGAAGTTGGTGGTGAAGGTGTGTGGCTGACTGGATGAGCAGGTGGAAGAAGAGGAGGAGGAAGCTGAGTAGGAGGAGGAGGCAACAGGAGGCAAAGAATGTTGCCCTGCGATCCTTGGCGGCGGAAGGACGTGCGCCAAACAGCTCTCCGCCTGGGGCCCAGCTGCCACTACATTTACCCAGTGTGCAGTTAGGGAGATATAGCGTCCCTGGCCGTGCTTACTGGTCCACGTATCTGTGGTTAGGTGGACCTTGCTACCGATGACGTTGCGCAGTGCACACTTGATTTTATCGGATACTTGGTTGTGCAGGGAAGGCACGGCTCTCTTGGAGAAGTAGTGCTGGCTGTGAACAACATACTGTGGGACAGCAAGCGACATGAGCTGTTTGAAGCTGTCTGTGTCCACCAGCCTGAATGACAGCATTTCATAGGCCAGTAGTTTAGAAATGCTAGCATTCAGGGCCAGGGATCGAGGGTGGCTAGGTGGAAATTTACGCTTTCTCTCAAATGTTTGTGAGATGGAGAGCTGCACGCTGCCGTGTGACATGGTTGAGATGCTTGGTGACGGAGGTGGTGGTGTTGGTGGTACATCCCCTGTTTGCTGGGCGGCAGGTGCCAACGTTCCTCCAGAGGCGGAGGAAGACGCCGAGGCGGCAGCAGCAGAAGAGGCCGAGGTGGCAGCAGCAGAAGAGGCCGAGGCGGCAGCAGCAGAAGAGGTAGCAGGGGGAGCCTGAGTGACTTCCTTGTTTTTAAGGTGTTTACTCCACTGCAGTTCATGCTTTGCATGCAGGTGCCTGGTCATGCAGGTTGTGCTAAGGTTCAGAACGTTAATGCCTCGCTTCAGGCTCTGATGGCACAGCGTGCAAACCACTCGGGTCTTGTCATCAGCACATTGTTTGAAGAAGTGCCATGCCAGGGAACTCCTTGAAGCTGCCTTTGGGGTGCTCGGTCCCAGATGGCGGTGGTCAGTAGCAGGCGGAGTCTCTTGGCGGCGGGTGTTCTGCTTTTGCCCACTGCTCCCTCTTTTGCTACGCTGTTGGCTCGGTCTCACCACTGCCTCTTCCTCCGAACTGTGAAAGTCAGTGGCACGACCTTCATTCCATGTGGGGTCTAGGACCTCATCGTCCCCTGCATCGTCTTCCACCCAGTCTTCCTCCCTGACCTCCTGTTCAGTCTGCACACTGCAGAAAGACGCAGCAGTTGGCACCTGTGTTTCGTCATCATCAGAGACGTGCTGAGGTGGTATTCCCATGTCCTCATCATCAGGAAACATAAGGGGTTGTGCGTCAGTGCATTCTAAGTCTTCCACCGCTGGGGAAGGGCTAGGTGGATGCCCTTGGGAAACCCTGCCAGCGGAGTCTTCAAACAGCATAAGAGACTGCTGCATAACTTGAGGCTCAGACAGTTTCCCTGGTATGCATGGGGGTGATGTGACAGACTGATGGGCTTGGTTTTCAGGCGGCATCTGTGCGCTTTCTGCAGAAGACTGGGTGGGAGATAATGTGAACGTGCTGGATCCACTGTCGGCCACCCAATTGACTAATGCCTGTACCTGCTCAGGCCTTACCATCCTTAGAACGGCATTGGGCCCCACCATATATCACTGTAAATTCTGGCGGCTACTGGGACCTGAGGTAGTTGGTACACTAGGACGTGTGGCTGTGGCAGAACGGCCACGTCCTCTCCCAGCACCAGAGGGTCCACTAACACCACCACGACCATGTCCACGTCCGCGTCCCTTACTAGATGTTTTCCTCATTGTTATCGTTCACCACAACAACAAAAATATTATTTGGCCCAATGTATTGAATTCAAATTCAGGCCTTTTTTTAAAGACACCTAACACTATCTGGCTATCTATTTAGGTACCGTATTACACTAATACATGCACAGCAGTAACCACAGATTTAGCTGAATATAAATTTGAGGCCTAGTATTTAGACGCTGGGTGACAGGTATAGGTTTACTGACAGAATTCGACTTGGAATTGCACAGTAGCGTGTGTGTGAAGTTATTCAGAATGACCCTATGTGCACCTTGAATCTTATATACCCTTTTAGGGATAGATTTAAAATAGCTCTGATACAGCAGAAACCACTAAATTAGGAAATTGCTAAATTGGGAATTGTATTTCAACCCAGAACAAAAACTGTGCTTTGACGGACACTAAATAACTTGCCCAGCCACAACAGTACAGCAGTAACGACAGATTTAGCTGGATATAAATTTGAGGCCTAGTATTTAGGCGCTGGGTGACAGGTATAGGTTTACTGACAGAATTAGACTTGGAAATGCACAGTAGCGTGTGTGTGAAGTTATTCTGAATGACCCTATGTGCACCTTGAATCTGATATACCCTTTTAGGGATAGATTTAAAATAGCTCTGATACAGCAGAAACCACTAAATTAGGAAATTGCTAAATTGGGAATTGTATTTCAACCCAGAACAAAAACTGAGCTTTGACGGACACTAAATAACTTGCCCAGCCACAACAGTACAGCAGTAACAACAGATTTAGCTGGATATAAATTTGAGGCCTAGTATTTAGGCGCTGGGTGACAGGTATAGGTTTACTGACAGAATTAGACTTGGAAATGCACAGTAGCGTGTGTGTGAAGTTATTCTGAATGACCCTATGTGCACCTTGAATCTGATATACCCTTTTAGGGATAGATTTAAAATAGCTCTGATACAGCAGAAACCACTAAATTAGGAAATTGCTAAATTGGGAATTGTATTTCAACCCAGAACAAAAAATGTGCTTTGACGGACACTAAATAACTTGCCCAGCCACAACAGTACAGCAGTAACGACAGATTTAGCTGGATATAAATTTGAGGCCTAGTATTTAGGCGCTGGGTGACAGGTATAGGTTTACTGACAGAATTAGACTGGGATATGGCCAAAAAATAACCACACTATTGATGGTTAAATGCACTTGGTGTGACAGTCGGACCAACCACACTTTTGAGGGTTAAATGCACTTGGTGTGACAGCTTCACCCTGATGTAGGATTTAGCCAAAAAACAACCACACCATTGAGGGTTAAATGCACTTGGTGACAGCTTGCCCCTGATGTAGTTTATGGCCAAAAAATAAACAGACTATTGCTGGTTAAATGCACTTGGTGTGACAGCTTCACCCTGATGTAGGATTTAGCCAAAAAACAACCACACCATTGAGGGTTAAATGCACTTGGTGACAGGCGCAGCTTGCCCCTGATGTAGTATATGGCCAAAAAATAAACAGACTATTGCTGGTTAAATGCACTTGGTGTGACAGCTTCACCCTGATGTAGGATTTAGCCAAAAAACAACCACACCATTGAGGGTTAAATGCACTTGGTGACAGGCTCAGCTTGCCCCTGATGTAGTATATGACCAAAAAATAAACAGACTATTACTGGTTAAATGCACTTGGTGTGACAGCTTCACCCTTATGTAGGATTTAGCCAAAAAACAACCACACCATTGAGGGTTAAATGCACTTGGTGACAGGCTCAGCTTGCCCCTGATGTAGTATATGGCCAAAAAATAACCAGACTATTGATGGTTAAATGCACTTGGTGTGACAGCTTCACCCTGATGTAGGATTTAGCCAAAAAAACAACCACACCATTGAGGGTTAAATGCACTTGGTGGCAGCTTGTGCTGGCGCACCACAAGACACAAAATGGCCGCCGATCACCCCAGAAAAAAGTGCTGCAACCTCTCCCTATGCTGATCAGAGCAGAGTGACGGGCGGCGCTATGTGACTCCAGCTTAAATAGAGGCTGGGTCACATGGTGCTCTGGCCAATCACAGCCATGCCAATAGTAGGCATGGCTGTGACGGCCTCTTGGGGCAAGTAGTATGACGCTTGTTGATTGGCTGCTTTGCAGCCTTTCAAAAAGCGCCAAGAAAGCGACAAACACCGAACCCTAACCCGCACTTTTACGAAAATGTCCGGGTTCGGGTCCGTGTCACGGACACCCCAAAATTCGGTACGAACCCGAACTATACGGTTCGGGTTCGCTCATCCCTACTCTTCATCCCTAATTCTGCATTTGAGTTCAACAAAATAGATATTTTTGCATCCATGGCAGAATCTTTAGCAGGATTTGAGTCAATAGACATGACATACATAAGTCCAACACATGCTAAACCTGTCTTTATATTTTCGCAGCTTTAAATGGGTTATGCCACTATTAAATGTTATTTTAATATAATTCAGCATTAAAAAACAGTGACTTTTTTAAAATAAATTTCTGTTACAAAAATGCTTCATTTGTGAAATATTCTCCTTACTTCATTATAATGGTGGCCCATGATTTTTAATCTGTATAGTAATGTGCACGCCTATCTTCTGTGGGAGATAAACATGGTCACACATGCTCAGTTCCATCCTTCACCTGTCACCAGCTATATTTACTGTTACAGGGAGAGAGATGCAGCAGAAAAGAGATGGCCTTGAAAATCTAGCAATTGGATCAATATCTGGGGAGAGCTTTGGATCCATGTGAGGCACAGGGCTGGTTCTAGTTTTGTCAATGCAAGGAACATACTAATGTATTATTATCCATATTGTCTCCCTTGCTGGCTGGATTCATTTCTCCAAAGCCTTATACACTGCTTGTTTCCATGAATACAACTAGTGCTGAGCAAATGGAGCTTTGGATAGCTTAGGTACTTGATTATTAAACTGTAAAACCATTTTAAAACAGATATCCGAAGTCGGCTTTGGTACTGACTGGTACCTCGGAACTAAAGCCAACTTCAGAACCAAGTTTTAAAATGGTTTTTCAGTTTGAAAATCAAATCCCAAAGTCATTCACTGAAGTCTCATGCGACTTCTGGAATAACTAATTTTGTCTCGCCGGAGGTCATATATTTTAATGCTGTATGGAGATGGATCTAGGATCCAAAGCCTGCTTCGCTCATCCCTAGTTACAACCACCCTGCAATCCTTCAGTGGTGGCTGTACTTGCACAGTATGGGAAAAAGTGCTGGTCTTTCTGCTGGCTGGGACTGTGGGAGCTCACATAGGTTGGTGCTCTTTTCTATAGTGCTCAACCAAGGCCACTGTTGATGGACTGCAGGGTGGTCATAACTATGTAAATGAGCAGTGTATAATGTGATGTAAAAAATGAATCCAGCCAGCAAGGGAAGCAATATGGACAATCACAACACATTAGTAAGTTCCTTGTATTAACTGTCTCTACATGATAAATGCCATTTGCTGAAGTGACACAACCCATTTAAGACAACATTCCCTGAAGCCTATGTATATAATTCAAAAGGATTATTTGAGAAATATGCCGTCCCTCCAGCACTTGTCCAATCATCGTCTTACAATTAGGCCGCATGCACACAGCCCTTGTGCGGCCGTTTCGTGCATTGGGGACCACAATTGCGGTCCCCAATGCACGGGCAACATCTGTGCAGTGGGCCAGACCTATTCAACTTGAATGGGTCCTTGGTCTGTCCACATCGCAAAAAAATATGACATGTCATATTTATTTGCTTTGCGGAACAACGGAAAGAAAACCCACTGAAGCACTCCGTAGTGCTACCGGTGTTCCGTTCCGTGACTCCATTCCACATCTCCGGAATTGCGGACCCATTCACACTCAACGGCTGTGTGCATGAGGCCTTATGATGTCTTATAATATTTCTGTTATATACAGTACAGACCAAAAGTTTAGACACACCTTCTCATTCAAAGAGTTTTCTTTATTTTCATGACTATGAAAATTGTAGATTCGCACTGAAGGCATCAAAACTATGAATTAACACATGTGGAATTATATACATAACAAAAAAGTGTGAAACAACTGAAAATATGTCATATTCTAGGTTCTTCAATGTAGCCACCTTTTGCTTTGATTACTGCTTTGCACACTCTTGGCATTCTCTTGATGAGCTTCAAGAGGTAGTCATCTGAAATGGTCTTCCAACAGTCTTGAAGGAGTTCCCAGAGATGCTTAGCACTTGTTGGCCCTTTTGCCTTCACTCTGCGTTCCAGCTCACCCCAAACCATCTCGATTGGGTTCAGGCCCGGTGACTGTGGAGGCCAGGTCATCTGGAGCAGCACCCTATCACTCTCCTTCATGGTCAAATAGCCCTTACACAGCCTGGAGGTGTGTTTGGGGTCATTGTCCTGTTGAAAAATAAGTGATGGTCCAACTAAACGCAAACCGGATGGAATAGCATGCCGCTGCAAGATGCTGTGGTAGCCATGCTGGTTCAGTATGCCTTCAATTTTGAATAAATCCCCAACAGTGTTACCAGTAAAGAACCCCCACACCATCACACCTCCTCCTCCATACTTCACGGTGGGAACCAGGCATGTATAGTCCATCCGTTCACCTTTTCTGCGTCGCACAAAGACACAGTGGTTGGAACCAAAGATCTCAAATTTGGACTCATCAGACCAAAGCACAGATTTCCACTGGTCTAATGTCCATTCCTTGTGTTCTTTAGCCCAAACAAGTTTCATCTGCTTGTTGCCTGTCCTTAGAAGTGGTTTCCTAGCAGATATTCTACCATAAAGGTCTGATTCACACAGTCTCCTCTTAACAGTTGTTCTAGAGATGTGTCTGCTGCTAGAACTCTGTGTGGTATTGACCTGGTCTCTAATCTGAGCTGCTGTTAACCTGCGATTTCTGAGGCTGGTGACTCGGATGAACTTATCCTCCGCAGCAGAGGTGACTCTTGGCCTTCTTTTCCTGGGGCGGTCCGCATGTGAGCCAGTTTCTTTGTAGCGCTTGATGGTTTTTGTGACTGCACTTGGGGACACTTTCAAAGTTTTCCCAATTTTGTCGGACTGACTGACCTTCATTTCTTAAAGTAATGATGGCCACTCGTTTTTCTTTACTTAGCTGCTTTTTTCTTGCCATAATACAAATTCTAACAGTCTATTCAGTAGGCTGTGTATCCACCTGACTTCTCCACAACGCAACTGATGGTCCCAACCCCATTTATAAGACAAGAAAGCCCACTTATTAAACCTGACAGGGCACACCTGTGAAGTGAAAACCATTTCAGGTGACTACCTCTTGAAGCTTATCAAGAGAATGCCAAGAGTGTGCAAAGCAGTAATCAAAGCAAAATGTGGCTACTTTGAAGAACCTAGAATATGACATATTTTCAGTTGTTTCACACCTTTTTTGTTATGTATATAATTCCACATGTGTTCGTTCATAGTTTTGATGCCTTCAGTGTGAATCTACAATTTTCATAGTCATGAAAATAAAGAAAACTCTTTGAATGAGAAGGTGTGTCCAAACTTTTGGTCTGTACTGTATATGCATAGCTAATAATTTACACCCGGTTCCAAATTATTATGCAAATTATATTTTTCTCATTTACCTAAATAATTGATGTAAATAACAGTCAGCATAATTCTCATGTTATCAACTAATAAGAGTACAATTCAAATGTTATTGAACAAACCTCCTAATGATAACAGTACTGTTTTTAAACATATAAAAACTTACAATGCACGGTTCCAAATTATTACGTACAGTAAGTTTTAAAACACTTTATAGGTTGTAACGAACTAAAAATTGTCAGGTGTTGTGTTTGCAGCATATTTACTGAAATCAAAAGCTATTTCAATTAAACTATTAACAACATTTTAACTTTTTAAACATTTTAACAAGTCACTTTATATTTTAACATAGGACCCCTTATTTGATAGCAGCTTCACCTTATTTGATAGCAGTCTTCAAATCCATTAAACTTTTGAGTTTTTGGACAGTGTGTGCTTGAATTTGTTTGCAAGATTTCAGAATAGCCTCCCAGAGCTGCTGTTTGGATGTATACTGCCTCCCACCCTCATAGATCTTTTGCTTGAAGATGCGCCAAAGGTTCTCAATAGGTTTGAGGTCAGGGGAGAATGGAGGCCACACCATGACTTTCTCTCCTTTTAACGCCATAGCAGCCATTGATGCAGAGGTATTCTTTGCAGCATGAGATGGTGCATTGTCATGCATGAAGATGATTTTATTACGGAAAGCATAGTTCTTCCTTCTGTACCAGGGAAAAAAGTGGTCAGTAAGAAACTCCACATACTTTGCAGAGGTCAACTTTACAACTTCGGGGACCCTAAAGGGGCCGACCAGCTCTCTTCCCATGATTCTGGACCAAAACTTGACTCCACCACCGCCTTCCTGACGTTGCAGCCTTGTTGGAGAAGGGTGGCTGTTCACCAACCAACCTCTACTCCATCCATCTGGACCATCCAGGGTTGCACGGCACTCATCAGTGAACAGGACTGTTTGAAAATTAATCTTCATGTATTTTTCTGCCCAATGCAGCCGTTTCTGCTTGTGAACATTGGTTAGTGGTGGCCCGAATATAAGGTTTATGCACAGTTGCAAGACTCTGGAGGACTCTACACCTTGATGTCCGTGGGACTCCAGAGGCACAAGTAGCTTCAAATATCTGTTTGCTGCTATGTAATGGTAGAGCTGCTCTCTTGATCCAATGCATGGATCTGGCAGAAATCTTCCTCAATGTGCTTTTATCTGCACAAACCTGTCTGTGCTCTGAATCAGCCACAAATCTCTTAATAGTGCGATGATAACGCTTACATTTTTGTAAAATATATCATGTTTTCATACCTCGTCCAAAGCATTGAACTATTTAATTCATTTCGGCAGCAGAAAGATCCTTTTTCTTCCCCATATTGCTTGAAAATGGTGCTCTGCTTAATATTGTGGAACACCCTCCTTTAGTAGTTTTTCCTTAAATTGGGCTCACCTGCCAATCTAATTATCATAGGTGTCCGAGATTGTTTTCAGTGATTAAAAGAGGCCTAAGACACAATGCCATCCATGAGTTAAACTGAAAAACAAAATATTTAATCTTTGTGACACTTAAATAGAATTTGCATACTAATTTGGAACAGGGTGTATGTAGTGAACTCAGCTAGCACTTCGGTAGTACATGCTTCCGGGGTTGCAAGCCAGGTAAGCCATTATAAAAAAAAATAGCAATGCATGCTAACGAACTAACGTATGCATTCAAAATGCTCAAAATTCTTCAACAGCTTATTCCAAAAGAAGCAATTATCACAGCATGGTGTATTACAGCTCAGTTTGAGCCTTTCTAAAATGTACATAGCATACGATACACAAGGCACATGTGCCCTTTGTACTTTAGGGCTCATGCCCATGAACATATTTTCTTTCCATGTCCGTTCCATTTTTTTCAGACCGTATGCAGAACCATTTAATTCAATGGGTCCGCAAAAAAAATGAAGTTACTCCGTGTGTATTCTGTTTCTGTATGTCCATATTTCCCTTCCGCAAAAAAAAATAGAACTTGCCCTATTATTGTCTGCATTTCTGACAAGGATAGGACTGTTCTATTAGGGGCCAGGTGTTCCGTTCTGCACACGGACGCTATCCGTATTTTTTGTGGATCCGTTTTTTGCAGACAGAAAAATACATACGGTTGTTTGCATGAGCTCCTATACTGTTTGTTTGACAAAGGCTTAAACAAAGTCGACATTCATCACATTTTGATGACTGCTCATTTTGGTATAGTCTAATGAAGATTTTAAAAGCATACTGGAGGGCATGTCAATGTTTTCACCTACGGCATATATTTTGAACATTTGAAAAAGAAAAGTTAACAAAAAACAAATCCAGCAAACACATAATCTTAGAGATTTTAATTCTGGCACATTAAAATGATGTATTTTCTTTATCAAGAAATAGACATTAAAATATATTTTTTAAAAGGGATACAAAAGAGATGAAATAGTGAGCCATATGCTCTGTGTTCACAGAGATAATAACTGAACAGTTGGGCAAATCAATCACAGGTCACCCTTGAAGCACATATGCAATAATGGCACAAACTTCAGTAAATGTGCTCATGCAACATAGAATTGGTATTGCATTTATGATTTTTTTCCCTTTCTTTTTCAATTTAGTTACTGCATCATTATTATGTCTTTTTTCTTTACTCAGAGAACACTTTGAATCCATTGAACTCAGAAAAGCACCGCTGTTACTGTACACTGTTTTTGTTTGAATCTGTACAATTTATGGTCTAAGTGCTAATACACATCTCCTATTTCCAGAAGGCATGGTAAAGCTTGATTCAGATAATGTGTTCCCATGACCTTATGGGGTCATTTCATTTTAAAATGCATTATTCAAGTATACTATAATAATTAGAAAAGCATACTTCTTCCACTGCAATATTTTAAAATGGGTACAAGGTATTTTTTTTTACATATAGAATTGTGAATGTGTAAAGGTATATAATGCTTTGACCTTATTAGTTACATGAAAGCAAGCAAAAAAGTAATATATGTATAATGTGCTGGAACATGTTTTCTTTCCGTGTTCTATTTCCGTGTAATATGGAACAACGGTGTTTCAGATGCAACAGAGCTGGCACATAAAGTAATATTTTTACAAATTGTTATTTGTAATAAAAGTGTAAGGACGGCTCACTGCGATAATATAGACATAATAATGCTGTGAGGAATATGGATTATTATTTACTGTCAGCCATGTTCCCACACCAGCCATCTGCTGTCAGATAGCAGAGGTAGTGAACTCCACAGGGGGGCCCTGCTTCAAAGCCCAGCCAAATGGCAGAGAACTTCTAGCAGGCCACCTTTGTTTACAATATCTTGCCTCTATTCAGATAGCACAGATCCAGCAGGAAAGCTTCCCTGTAGGGGGTATAGGCCATTCCCCAGTTCAATAACAATTTGAGACATCATGGAACCAGTGATTCATAAGGAATTATGAATCGCCCGTCAATCGCAGACATAAACCAGATACATATTAGTGTCCCTGTGGCCACGATGATCGCTTTTGTGACTCATTTGCTGCCAGCCCCAGAAGAGGGGGAGTGGACTCCTGCCAGAGATTTTTGAAATGCTGACAGGGCCGGCCGGAGGAGGAGATCGCGGCTGGCCCTGTCAATCAACACGAGGAGGGGACGGTTTTCTGCGGCTGCTACCAGCAAGTAGACACCCTACTTGCTGGTAGACAGGTAATTAGCATATCTTAAAAGTATGTTTTTTGCTAAATCTACTGAACGAAAATTATGAATAACATAATGTATGGCAATATCGCAGGATAGGGATTATAAGTACACAAAAAAAAAAAAAAAGCATTTAGTGGGGTGACAGAAGCCCTTTAAGAATCCATCACCACCCAAAGGATTCATCCATCTGGTAAACTGACTTTTATTCTGCTTAACCCTGTTGTACCACGCCATCTGTATTTACCACTCAGCACTGTATATATTTTCTGTGTATATTGTGTTATGTCTAGTGAGCCCTTAAGGCAATTCAATATATAATTTAATATTGTGCTGTTCTGGTATCTCGATCACGAATCCCCACTTCTGTATTTCAGCTTAGTTACACGCTACTGCGGGTTGGTTTCCCACCCTATATAATCCCGTTAGTGGACCAGGCTTATATCAAATGAGAAGCTGGTGGCAGTCTTCCCGGGCTGAGGAAGCGCTGTATCACTGGAGCAGTAAAAAGGCTCCCTCAGCTTGTGGCCTCTCTGTGCCCGTGTGGACAGGAGGAGTCTGTGAACACTGTACTAAGCTGACCTTATACCTCAGGGACGGCGTAACATCATGCCTTGGTAACCAGTGACCATACCGTATTTCGCTGGCTCTATGTATTTGACGTCCGACGTCAGTCGGCGTTCAGTATTCATCACAAACACTAATGGGGTCATTTAAAAAAAACAGAAATACACCTAAATTAGGCATATTTTTGGTGCCGATTGCAGAGAAAAAGGCCCTTTGCTTCACAACCTACAACTTCTCCCGCTCACGACAGGTCTAAAAAAGTGGGTGTGGTGAGGGCAGGGAAGGGGATGGGCTGGTAGGCTTTTCTCATTTACCATTTTCTAGGCCTGCTTTAGGCGTGGAAAATGGTCTAAATGTAAGACAGCTAGGAAGCTGTTGTACATTTAAAAGTGGCAGTGGATCCACCGCAGTTATGTAGACGCATAGGCATACATTGGATACCTAGAATCCTATCTCACCCTATAGGACCCTAGAACTAATGCCAGGACTGAGCTTACCTGTTCCTCCAAAGGGAATGAGGAACAGGAGTAAACCCAGGCCTAAAGACAAACAACAGGGAAAGGCAACACACACATATATAAACAAAATACAAAAGGGAAAGGAAACACTTATCTTCAATGAAGCTTTGTTAGCACTAGGAACTCCGAGAACCAAACACAAGCTAACCACAAGTCCAACAGAAGCTATAAACCGCATAGCATAGTGGGAGAAGCAACAATAAATATAGAAGGTAAAATTACCACAATAGCCACACCTGGGGAAAGAAGGTGTGGCAAGCAGCAGAAACAACACAGATGTAATTTGATCACTATGTACCGATCAAAGACAAGCCTTACGCGTTTTGAGTCTTACGGGAGAAAAGCACTTTACAAATGTTTTGTTGTTGTTGTTGATCCAAAAGGAAAACATGTAAGATCAAACGACAAATCTCCTGCCACCTGTTGTAGGAAAGTTCGTATGTCTCAGTACATCGATGACAATTACATTTGGACCATTTTCTAGGTCTAAACCAGGCACAGAAAATGACGAACGAGACAGGCCTGCGGACCTGTCCCCTTCCCCACTCACCCCACGCCCACATTTTTAGACCTGGTGTGAGAGGAAGAAGTCGCAAACTGCGGCGCAAAGGTCCTTTGCGCCGCAATCTGCACCAGAAATACATCTTATTTAGGTGCATTTCTGTAAATGACCCCCATAATGTTTCATGTCAATGGCAGAACTGAATAGGCAGAGACAATGCATGTGTGGCATGCCCTCACCTCGAGGATACATCTATAGCCGGATCTTTCAGTGGACCAACATCCCAGTAGATGTTGCGATGATCATTTTCCAGTCCATTTATTATATGGAAGAAGAGAAGAAGAAGAGACTTTCCTTTTTCTCACCCTATCTATGGGCTCCCTTGCATTCCTTTGCAATACACTAGATGCACACACCTACACAACACTATCCAGTTAATATTTCTGTATGGCAAAAAAAATGAGGTTTGATATTCTAAGAAAGAATCAATTCAATTTGTTACAAATTTCACCCAAAATTTGTTACAAGATTTTTTATTTGTTTCAGAAGAATTTCATAAAATGACGCACAACACCATTTTACTGTCCATGTTGGCGGGCAAAACCACAAGGGCAGAAGAAGGATGGTCACATGACACAGGGAGAAATAAGTCTTGCTGTGATAGGCTTAGAGGCTGACATTCAGCCTGGATCAGCCAATCGGGGGGGGGGGGGGCAGCAGGCAGGGAGATACCTGAGCAAAACATTATTCTGTTTTGCACTTGCGATCTTAAAGGATCCTGTGCTATGGCTATGTCTGCCAAACTGTTAAATTGTGATAGGGACAGTATAATATTATAGGGAGAGAAAAGGAAATATATTTTGGAAATTGTGTTGGTAACCGGTTGGGGGGGGGGGGGGGTGTGCCTGCACAGACATACTCAATCCAATCAGTGCTGCCATTTTCAGACTGTGCAGGTACACCCCCCAACTTATTACCACCCCTCTGTACCCTTACTACAGACTGCTAGAAATTAATTCATAACTTCTAGTTGAAATAATAAAATAATGGCACAACATAGAGCCATAAGAATAGATGTTCCAGAATTGTATTTACATTGGGAATGCATGAAGCTCTTAAAACAGGCATGTCAGGAGTGGTGAAAGGTCCTATTTAACCTCTTGGGGACACATGATATACCGGTACATCATGATGTCCCGGTACTTAAGGACACATGACGTACCGGTACGTCATGTGTAGTTCCGATCACCGATGCGTGGCGGGCGGTGATCGGAACTGGGTGCCTGCTGAAATCAATCAGCAGGCACCCTGGGACAATGCGCGGGGAGGTCCTGTCAATTCAGACCTGCAGTTTGCGTGGCGTTTACGGGTCGTTCCGGCAGGGATCAGTGTTGCCATCGGGTCCATGCTGCTGTAATTGGGACCCAATGGCATCGGCGCTGCCTTTCGGTGAAGAGCCTGTGAGATCCAGGCCCCTGGATCGCACAGGCAGGAAGCTGTATGAGTGAGTAATACACACTGTATTACTCATACACCCAATGCATTCCAATACAGAAGCATTGGAATGCATTTTAAAGGGGATCAGACCCCCAAAAGTTGAAGTCCCAAAGTGGGACAAAAAAAATTAAGTGAGAAAAAAAGTTGAAAAAATAAAGTTTTCCCCCCAAAAATTAAACGTTTCAAGTAAAAAAATAAATAAAACTTAATTTCCCCCAAATAAAGTTAAAAAAAAATTGGTAAAAAGTAGACATATAAGATATCACTGCATCTGTATCGACCGGCTCTATAAACATATCACATGACCTAACCCCTTAGATGAACACCGTCAAAAATAAAAATTGTGCTAAATAAACCATATTTTTGTCTAAAAAGTACAACAGCAAGCGATCAAAAAGGCGTATGCCCACCAAAATAGTACCAATCTAACAGTCGCCTCATCCAGCAAAAAATGAGGCCCTACCTAAGACATTCGCCCAAAAAATAAAAAAACTATGGCTCAGAATATGGAGACACTAAAACATCATTTTTGGGGTTTTTAAAAAGATGCTATTGTGTAAAACTTAAGTGAATTCTAAAAAAGTATACATATTAGGTATAGCCACGTCCGTAATAATAAGCTCTATAAAAATATCACAAGACCTAACCCCTCAGATGAACACTGTAAAAAAATAAAAATAAAAACGGTGAAAAAAAGCCATTTTTTTCACCTTACATCACAAAAAGTATAATAGCAAGCGATCAAAAAGTCATATGCACCCCAAAATAGTGCCAATCAACCGTCATCTCATCCCGCAAAAATCATATCCTATCCAAGATAATCGCCCAAAAACTGAAAAAAACTATGGCTCTCAGACTATGGAAACACTAAAACATGATTTTTTTGTTTAAAAAATGAAATCATTGTGTAAAACTTACATAAATAAAAAAATAGTATACATATTAGGTATTGCCGCGTCTGTGACAACCTGTTCTATAAAAATACCACACGATCTAACCTGTCAGATGATTGTTGTAAATAACAAAAAATATAAATGGTGCCAAAACAGCTATTTCTTGTTACCTTGCCTCACAAAAAGTTTAATATAGAGCAACAAAAAATCATATGTACCCTAAAATAGTACCAACAAAACTGCCACCCTATCCCGCAATTTCTAAAATGGGGTCACTTTTTTGGAGTTTCTAGTCAAGGGGTGCATCAAGGGGGCTTCAAATGGGACATGGTGTCAAAAAACCAGTCCAGCAAAATCTGCTTTCCGAAAACCGTATGGCATTCCTTTCCTTCTGCTCCCTGCCGTGTGCCCGTACAGCAGTTTACGACCACATATGCGGTGTTTCTGTAAAATACAGAATCAGGGTAATAAATATTGAGTTTTGTTTGGATGTTAACCCTTGCTTTGTTAGCGGGGAAAAAATGAATTGAAATGGAAAATCTGCCCAAAAAATGAAGTTTTATCTCTATTTTCCATTAATTCTTGTGGAACACCTAAAGGGTTAACAAAGTTTGTAAAATCAGTTTTGAATACCTTGAGGGGTCATTTTTGAGTGGTTTTTATTATGTAAGCCTCACAAAGTGACTTCAGACCTGAACTGGTCCTTAAAAAGTGGGTTTTTCTAAAATTTGTTTTTAATTGACGCGCGCCCCCTCCTTTCATTTGATGCTTCAACTTTAACAACTTGTCCCACATTTCCGCTTGATCACATTGGAGCAATTGGAGCAATCTCTTTCTCGTGCTCTCTCTCCGGCGTGGAACCCTGATTTACCGTTAACCGTGATCAACATGGTAGGCGCAGAAAAGAACATCGAAAGTTGATAGAGAAGATATCCAAATGTATAGTGGACATCACGGGGATGTGCGATCAGTCAGAAGTTATCTAGTCAACAAAGCGGGTATGTTAGCACTTTATGCTCTTGTGATGCTTTGGGGATGTGTTTACCGGCTTTGGTACTTAGTTATACCCACTTGGGTTATTTATAAGTGAATGCTGCTAGTGTACCTCAGCCATATAACTATGTATATGGAGTTTTAGGTTGTCATTATACATTTATATCTCCTTGTGTTATCTGTGACCAGTGTTGACCTCTCATGCATTTGCACATGCATTTTGGCGGTTTTGTGTTCCCATATATACAAACCTATTGGGACTATTATACATCCGTATACTGTTATGTAGTCTGTGACCATCTACTGATGTGATGTTTCATTTGTATATGCATTTATATTTTTTAACACTCTTTGGTCGCTATATGCTTTTATACACACATCAATTGGGTTATCATACACTGGCACTCCGATGTGTTATTTGCGACCATTTACTGATGTGGTGATCCAATTATTATATGCACCTGCACTTTAGTACCTTCTGGTGGTTTTATGCCCCTATATATAAAATAACTGTGGTCACGGACTTACACACAGCATTCAGGCAGGCATTGTACTTTCCTTTTATTGCCTCCATCCCTATACTCCATCCCTATCCTCTTCATTGTTTAACCTGTGCTGATATACTTCCTCAGGTGTAGTCATTTTTTATCTGTTGTATTTCGTTCTCATTTATATATGTTATTTATTCAATAAAGGATTTATTTTTTGATGATATACCCGTTTAATCTCAGTTCATCTTCGGTGTTTGGTATATCTATGTACACTGAGTGGGTTTTTACTTACTCTTTCCGGGTCTGTTTTACATAGGACATCCATTTACCATTTATGTGTATGTCTATGCTTTTTGTAACCTATTAGTAATAATCAACAAAGCGGCAGCAGGGCCTCTCCTGTCTCATGTTTCCAAATCCAAAATATCCTAGTGACATTCCCTATAATCTTTTATTAATCATTCCAATAACAGGGCATCTTAATAGTCTTGTATTGTTATTTATCATCACTACCTCCCCGAGTCGGGAGTGGGTAATTGCACTCCATTACTTAGAAGCTTCGGCTTCAATAATTTGTCCCACATTTCAGCTTGATCACATTACAGACATTGACCTCCCTTGGATGTGGTCTCCCTTTGTCATCCTCCCTCTCTGGCGTGGAACTCTGATTTGCCGCTAACCGTGATGAACATGGTAGGCGCAGAAAAGAACATCGAAAGTTGATAGAGCAGATATCCAATTGGATTGTGGACATCACGGGGACATGCAACATGGTGGAGCAGTATGCGTGCACACGCCTACACGTACTGATTGATGGGTTTGCCCCCTTGAACTTCTGGGTCTCAAAATTGGGCATATGGCCTGAGCTTGCCCTTGGAGGTGCTGGCCTGTATTGTCTGAACGTTTGTTTAGCATGGCTGGAGGGGGTTATCACAGGTAATATTTCCCAATGTTTTGGGGTGTACCCTAATTTAAAAAATAAAAATAAAAGCAGTGTAGGCTACCTCCTCCGCCACATCCACTGCCTCCTCAACCTTCTACTCCATATGGACCTCGTCCTCCAAGATCAAGATTATTCTTTTTTATTTTTACGTATTTTATGTTATTTTAAGTAATTTCCCTATCCACATTTGTTTGCAGAGAACTTGCCATGCTCTTAACCACATTGTGCTGCCATTTACAGCCCTCTAGCCCTTTCCATTACTTTTTTACAGCCATTTTAGTGCTGAAAAGTTCGGGTCCCCATTGACTTCAATGGAGTTCGGGTTTGGGGTCAAGTTCGGGTCCGAACTCAAACTTTTTTGTTAAGGTCGGTCGAACCCGTCGAACCCGAAAATCCAGGTGTCCGCTCCACTCTAATGAGGATTAAACAATTTTTTATATTTTTCCCCTTGATGCTGAACATAAGGACATACAGTACGTTAACAAAATGTCCCCTTTTTTCACAGAAAAAGCAGAGTCTCTTCTTAAGCCTAACGTTCTTATCACCAGGTCCAGGAGTAGCACCTCCCAGCTGCATTGGTTAGTCACCAGACATGAACTCAAGTGTCTCTTTACCCAAAGTGTCGGAGGAGGCTGCCTTCTTATATAATAGTACGTCCTGAGAGTGAGGAACTTTAGATCTCTCCCTCAGGCGTCTATCAAAATGTACAGTAAGGGACATGACCGCTTCCAATGACTCAGGATATTCATGAGACGGACAGGTCTACTCCCTGGTGTAACTTTAACATTCGCCAGTGGCAGCTCATGCATAACAAGTGCCTTTTGCTCAGGCCACTTTATTTGTCAGCAGAACTATGAGATGAATGATGTCATTCCACTCCTTCATGTCGTAGAGGGGATGCAGACAAATCAGATTGGTAGGGGGGATCTTGGCACCTACATCTTACAGCCACCTGAGCCCTCAGGAGGATAAGGAAAAAGAGGAGGACATAAACACAGGAATTCTATACACAACTAGGTGGTTTATCTGCACAAGCGACAGGAAAGAAGCAGTAGGAGCATGAGGAGCTAGAGTGCTACAACAAAGATGATGCAGATGAACTCAATAGACCATGGCAGTATGCAGTGGAGATGGAGGCATGGAGGTCCTCTGAGTCTCATGCGCAAATGGCCAGATGCATGCTTTCTCGTATGCTTACTGACAGCTGCATTGTCAGGATTCGGCAGAGGGGTGACTACTGGCTATCCACATTCGTAGACCTTCGCTACTAGTCAAAAATGGGGGCATTTTTTAGACCTTCTGAGAGGGATACAAAAATAGACTACTACAGAGACCTGCTGTGGTGTCAGTTGGTCGCTGCTTACGAGTATCATCACCCGTCATCAGAAAGGTCTGACTGGGGGTTCCCTCTGTGCTCATGCTCCAGTGCACACTGTCATCCATGATCCAAAGTCCCCTGGACTACTGGACATGCAAACTTGAAGTATGGCCGCAACTGGCCTAGTTTGCTATGGGCTTGCATTCCTTCCTGGCCAGTAGTGTGGCATAAGAGCGGGTGTTTAGTGCTGCCGGGGGCATAGTTACCCCTAAGAGAACTCACCTTTCCTCCCAAAATGTTGAGAGACTGAACTTCATAAAGATGAATCAGGTGTGGATCAACCAGAAATTCCATACACTGATGCCTGATGCAACATAATAGATCATTCTGTCAGTAATAATTGTACTGTAGTGTGCTCCCACACTGGAATATTCTGCAAAATGGGCCATTACTTCTGGCCACGTGCTGCTGCCACCCACCTGCTGCCTCTATTGACATTCTTACGAAGGGGCTTCTTGGCTTACTGATATGTACATGGAAAGTTTTGTAAATAGGATATGCATGCGACTTGGCCTTGCTATTATACTGATGTTGTTGGGTTCTGCTAGTACTGTGATCTGCCACCATCTTGGGCTATATGCCACTACTGTTGCCCCCCCAGTAGTTACATTGATCTGTAATACTGACACACAGTGATTTGATAGCTAACAGATTAGAAAGCATGTGTTTGGACTGCCACAACATGCATTAAAAGGGCATTTTTTTCCCTCAACTACTTTATTAGTACTGCCTCCATTTCTTTATTTTGTTCCACTAAGGAGACATTTGGACACAGCTCCTGCAGGGGTGAGCATTGTTTTTTTGATTTACTGAAGCGTGCTGTATGCTTTTCTTTTTGTTTAACAGAACAGAATCTTGGTGCACACTGTTTCTGCCACTGCTGCTGATGACTTAAATCTTTGTGCACTGCATAGTTAACTCAGCTGTGATAAAATAGAACGGATTAACTATGAATGTGCGTGCACTAGATCGTAATGCACACATCAATACACTGCCCCTGCACTCTCTCTGCAGTCTCCCTGCTTTTTAAGTTCCAAGCCTTCACATTGGGATTGGGTCACCAAGTGGGATGAATATGATTAGGCAGAAGGGACTGAGTATACCATATTTATATTGATTTGTGACAAATTAATTTGGAACTAATCAAATTTCTAGATGAAGTTCGACAAATCGTCCAAAACTAATTTATCAAAACACTCATCTTTAATCATAATGTTACCATTTTTTATACCACCTTAGAACTAGTACTGAAAACAGGACATGTGATGTTTGATTTTGATATCTGACATTCTGGATATCTAAAAATTAATAATATCTTACATTCTTATTGCACAGTTAATAGGTTTTGGCCGTACTATTTTAAAAGTCTCAGTAGCAGAGTACCACAGAAGTTTACAACTATTTACAGGGCAGAAATAGCATCCTTGAAGTGAACCCTTGAGCACCAATAGTTGACCAGTGGCATGCGTAGTTCTGATATACCAGTTGCAAATTTTTTCTCCTGTATAATCTAAAAAGAAAACATAATTACATGCAATTATTGCCTATTTGAATAATAGGAAAACAATAAACAAACACATGTCAATTTTCTGAGTCAGGTATAAGGGAGAATGTTTTGTCTCAAGCTGATATTATTCTTTTCTAATATTTAATGTCACAAGGGTGTCAAGAGCCACGTCTGACTCCGTTATACCCGGGGTCAGGAAGTCGCAGTGGGTGGCTGCGCGCTCTATGTCTAAAGATCACGTTGTTTCTTAGTGATTGTTTTCTGTGTTTGCCTTGCAATCCTTTTTGTCTCACTCAGGGATCCGTAGCTTCTCCTCCTCAGCTGTTTCTTGTCTGCCACTCCCAACCTCCTTATATTCTCCTCTCACACTTCTCTAGTTGCCAGTTATAGAGCTTCCTGCCTGGACTTCTATACTGACCCACTTGAGCTGTGAATCCTGGTTGTTGTTCCAGAGTGCTACCCTCCGGATCCCTGTTGGGCTTTTTGTTGTCTCCTGTTGTCGCCCACCTGGGAGTATATGTTTAGTCTGTATTGTCTGTCCTCCCCTTGGTGTTTTCCTTTAGAGCTAGTGGTGCGGACTAGTGTTCCCACCGCCCTGTTCACTATCTAGGGCTCATCTTAGGGAAAGCCAGGGTTTTAGGCACGTGATCGGCGTACGGGTGAGGAACCCGTCTAGGGACGTCAGGGCAGCCAGGTGCCAGCCGCAAGGTGAGTCAGGGGTCACCACCTTCCCTCTCACTTGGGCAGAGCCTTCCTCTTTCCCTCCCTCTGTGTCACGTATGTGATAGTCACGCCGATCGTGATATTTAACTATGACATCTGAGGATCTCCTAAAATGAGCACTGTACAGCAGATTCCAATGTTTCATTATTTATTCAACAAACATTAAGCTAAAATGGAAAAGCAATGTGTGGAAAAACTAAGTACATACTATCAGTAGCTTGAAGAACCACCTTTTTCTGTATGACTTTATCAGTCTCTCACATGGTTCTGGTGAAATTATGACCCACTTTTCTTCAAAATGTTGCTTCAGTTCATAGAGTTTTGTGGGCATTTTGAGCAAATCAATTTGTAAAGTACCGGGTTTGTAACAAATTTCACAAAAATGTATCTGCCAAATGAACTGACGAATCCAGTAAAACGGCATGTGTTACGGATCATGCATATGGACAAAAGTTATGGAACTGCTGTGCCCCTATACAGTGACCACAGTAGATGCCCCCATATTGCTCCTCTTACCTCCTTCCCCATAGTGCTCCCTACAAAATGTGCCAGTACAAAATGCCCCTGTATGATACTACCAGTAGATGCCCTCAGAGTGCTCATCTCACCCCCTTCCCCATAGTGCCTGCTATAAAACATGCCAGTATAAAATGCCCTTCAATAATGCCCCCAAAGTGCTACTCCCCCCCAACCTTCCCCATAATGGGCCAACAGCATGGTGCCAAATTAAAAAGTGCAGTGCAGGCCTCTTCCACCCTGTGTTCCGAGCTGTACGCTGTCCGGCTCAGTCGGCGTGATGATAATAATGTCGTCATCACGCTGCCTCCACCAACCTCTGATAGGCTACATGCACTAGGCTTGAAGAATATCAGAGGGAACGGGGAAGAGAGACAACGCTCCCATGCCCCGCCACAGCATTCAACTGTATCGGCATCCTCAGAACGGCGATCCATCGGTGATACACATTGGAAGTGCTTGTTTCCCTCGGCCTGGCCCCATCCCCACTTATCTAAAGGGTGGCACCACCTGAGGTGATCGCCTCAGCTCGCCTAATTTGCGTTTACCCTTTAAAGAGAATACAAATTCTGTTATTATCAGGAAACACTGTGTAAGCAGCTTTCAGCAAGAAGACGCCTGCTGTCAGCGTGTCTGAAAGAGAGGTCCCTCTCCCCCACCCTTCAGAGTCACTCACCTCTCGCTGCAGAAGCCAGTTCAGTCTCCTCAACATGATGGAGTAGTTTATTTCATGTGCTGTGCCATGCTGAGGCAAATCAGCAAGCAGAGACCTCCCGCCTTAATGCCCAGGTTCACTCCTACCTATACTCTGGCTTGTCTTTGGCGCATACACTGTTCCCTGAAACCATGAACTTTCTGGGCAGGCAGATTAGAACAGTGGCCCAGTAGGCGCTCTGTCTTCTTTCTTACCCTGCCTCCAGTATCAGCTTGTAGAGGGTTTTCAGTGCTACAGGGGCCTCCCAAACAGATCAAGTTGTCCTCCATCAGTGTCTAAAACACTTTTGTCAAAATAAACCAGGCATTGATCAGGGAGGATTTCCACACTTCTCCGGATGAGGCTGATGAGTAGATCTAGCCTTGCTGACGGTGCCCCATCTAGCCACTGTTGCTGTCTGCTTGCCTGCCAACCATCACAGTACATATGGCAGCTGCTGCCAGCATGCCACTGCTGCTGTCTGCCAACCTATAACATATCGCTGCTTCTGCCGAAACCTCCTAAAGCCGCTGCTACTGCTTTCACTATTGTTGTGACCACATTCCACTGTTGCCTTTCCCATTCCACACTGTACTCCTACTGCTGGCAAGTAATTTTTCTAGGTTCCTTCAGAACGAGTCACTTTTTCTTCTTATAATTGTCATTGTGCATACATTCTGCTCTTGTTACACATAAGTTTTGGATGTTGGCCCTACTTCCATAATGTTTTAAAGGGTCACCAGCAGGCCCTCACCCATAATGTTTTTGAGGGTCACCAGCAGGCACTCAACCATATTGTTTTAGAGGGTCAGCTCAGAAGCAGACCCTCACCCCTAAATTTTTAGATAGTCAGCTCGGAAGCAGGCCCTCGCCCACAATTCTTTTTAGATGTTCAGCTAGGCAGCAGGCCTTCACCCATAATGTTTTAGATGGTCAGCTTGGCAGCAGGCCCTCGCCCACAAAATTTTTTAGATGGTCATCTCGGCAGCAGGCCTTCACCCATAATGTTTTAGATGGTCATCTTGGCAGCAGGCCCTCGCCCACAAAAATATTTAGATGGTCACCTTGGCAGCAGGCCCTCGACCACATAATTTTTTAGCTGGTCAGCTCAGCAGCAGGCCCTCACCCCTAATTTTTTTGATGGTCAGCTCAGCAGCAGACCCTCACCACTAATCTTTTAGATGGTCACATCAGCAGCAGGCCTTCGCCCCTAATGTTTTAGAGGGTCTCCAGCAGACCTTTGCTCCTAATGTTTTTGAGGGTCACCAGTAGGCCATCAATTATAATTTTTCAAGGGTGTGTATGATGCCCTCCTTTATGTGTAATAAAGGGTGTATTGGAGTGCCAGTTCCTTGTAATTTTTGGCAGCCCTTTCCCTTAGTGCATAGGCTTTATAAGTGTAGGAGACCCACTACCTGAACTATTGTACCACAATGTGAATGAGGCCCTCCTTTATGTGATATATAGCTTATATTGGAGTGCCTCTTCCTTGTAATTTTTGGCAGCATTTGCACTTTATATACAAGTGTATATATAAAGGAAAGAATGTTTTCCTCTAAAATCGATTTTATCTTTGGTTTGGTGCGTATTATTGTCAGTCTGTAAAAGTGGTGTACTACTTGGACAACATCGTTCCTAGCAGCGACCTGGGAGTCCAAGATGCATCCAGACATCATCCCCATGCTGTTCCCGAACCATTTCAGTGTTATTTCCATCCATTTCTGACCTTTTTATGTAAACCAGACACCCTCCCCTCTTCAGAGCAGGGGGCGCCTGGTTTAATGCTCGGGTTCTCCCATTGACTTCCATTGTGCTCAAGTAAAGCACCCAAGCATCCCGAGGTGTTCTACTCGAACACCCGAGCACTTTGGTGCTCCACCAACAGTAATGGCTACCCTTCCAAAGAAGCCATACTTGTTCAGTCTTTTTATAATTGCACTGTCATGAGCTTGAACACTCAAACATGCTAATCAAGACCTGTAGGGTTTTAGATGAAGCTCTTGGGTTTTCTGCAATTTCTCTGAGCATTGCACAGTTTGACTTTGGGGTGAGTTTGCTGGGACATCCACTTGTGAGAAGATTGTCAACTGTTTTGAATGTTTTCCACTTGTGAATATTCTACTCACTGTAAAATGATGGACTGCAATTTTTTTAGAAATGGCCTTATAACCCTTCCCAGATTAATGAGCAGCATCAACTGCTTTTCTAAAATCATTGCTGATGTGTTTCCTTCATAGCATTGTGTCAACACACCTTAATGCACAGAACCAGCAAACTGCTAAAATGTCTGTTTTTATAGAGGTGGTCGTACTTGCTGATGATTAATTAATCATGGGTATTTGATAATCAGCATCTGGCTGCTACTTATCCTCTTAATTGCTATGGACACAAAGTTACTAAAAAGGGTATTCCGCCTTTACAGTTCTCAGCATCAATTGACAGGAAACAACAAGTTATTACTTACTAATAGTAATTGTAATGCCTCATTTACCTGCACTTCATTGCAATCATATGACATTTTCCACTATGTTGGTTCCCTGTCCCGATGATATCACATCGACACCTGACTCATGACAAGGCTTGTAAGTTTCTGCCCTGTCGATACAACATAATCAATGATCTTGCCTCTGAGCGCGATGTTCTGCTCATTCTCTGCCCTGTAGACATGGTGTCAGCAATGATGCTGTCTTAGGGCAGTCTTTTTCCGGTAGGGCTTCAAGCAGGATTGGATCTGTGACATTCCAGCTGGGAGGGGATGGACAGGCATGATGTCTCAGACACTCCCTGTGAGTCTTGCAACAGGATGTAAACACAGGGTCTGTGTCACAGATCATAATTTTGCTGGAGGAGTTAAAATGCAGTCAGAACTAGAGATGTCGCGAACATAAAAATTTTCGTTCGCGAACGGCGAACGCAAATGTTCGCGAACGTGCGAACCGCCATTGACTTCTATAGGCAGGCGAATTTTAGAAACTCACAGGGACTCTTTCTGGCCACAATAGTGATGGAAAAGTTGTTTCAAGGGGACTAACACCTGGACTGTGGCATGCCGGAGGGGGATCCATGGCAAAACTCCCATGGAAAATTACATAGTTGACGCAGAGTTGGATTTTAATCCATAAAGGGCATAATACACCTAACAATCCATTTTTTTTTTTGAACAACGTGGTTTAAAACATCCAGTGTGTGTATACGATCAGGTATGATGTTGTATCGATCAGGTAGTGTAAGGGTTACGCCCGCTTCACAGACATTGACAGACCAAACTCCCCTTTTAATGCACCGCAAACAACCGCAAACAGTCCATTTGCCCAACCGCAAACTTCCCATTTGCACAAGGTTGGATACCAAGCTAGCCATGTCCCGTTGATGTCATTGAAGGTTTCTTCCTCCACCCAGCCACATACAACACCAAAGGTGAATTGAATTGATTTTTTGAATGGGGAGATGGTTAAAAAAACGCTGGCTCCCTCCCCTTTGTTTGAATCCACGGTCACTGTGTCTGTGCCGTGCAATTTACTGTCCCACCCAATATGAGTGCTATTTTCTATAGTTCTCTCTTCTCATCAGTTTAATCCCTGTTAAGTCCCCAATCTGGGGTCCATTTATTAAATGGATTTTTCGAACGGGGAGATGGTTAAAAAAACGCTGGCTCCTTCCCCTTTGTTTGAATCCACGCCACAGTCACTGCGTCTGCGCCGTGCAATTTACTGTCCCACCCGATATGAGTGGTATTTCCTGTAGTTCTCTCTTCTCATCAGTTTAATCCCTGTTACGTCCCCAATCTGGGGTCCATTTATTAAATTGATTTTTCGAACGGGGAGATGGTTAAAAAAACGCTGGCTGCCTCCCCTTTGTTTGAATCCACGCCACGGTCACTGTGTCTGCGCCGTGCCATTTTATTGTCACACCCGATATGAGTGCAATTTTCTGTAGTTCTATTCTCATCAGTTTAATCCCTGTTACGTGACATCCCCAATCTGGGGTCCATTTATTAAATTGATTTTTCGAACGGGGAGATGGTTAAAAAAATGCTGGCTCCGTCCCCTTTGTTTGAATCCATGCCACGGTCACTGCGTCTGCGCCGAGCAATTTACTGTCACACCTAATATGAGTGCTATTTTCTGTAGTACTATTCTCATCAGTTTAATCCCTGTTACGTCCCATATCAGGGTGGGATTGCCTTTTGTGAAAAAAAATTTAGGCCGGGTACCTTCGACTGCCTTCACAGTGACAGACCAAACTCTGATACACCAAACTGAATTGATTTTAGGAACCGGGAGATGGAAAAAACAGCTTGGTCGGTCCTCTTACGCCCAAGTTGCGGCACTGCGCATGCACTGCGCATTGCCAACACACTCATAGAGGTGATGATCGCTTCATTGTGATACGCAAGCCCCTTCACCACAACAAGGTAATGATCACGAAAGGGGAATTGACACTTGTATGTGCCTTTTTTTTGTTTTGTTTTTGCAGCCACAGTGCAGCACCAGAGGCCAGAAAAATTAGGCATGTACACATGCCTGAAAAACAATGTCATTATTTCAGCCGCTGTTGTAGCAGCGGCCGTAAAAATTTATGTTTTCAAGGCAGAAAGGTGACTAAAACATTGCGGCTTGAACCCTAGTTGGTGGCGGAGAATTCACGAAAGTCATCCGGTATGCAGACATTAAATACAGCAGCGTGGGGACCATTTTGAGGCCAAGGCATGTTATCAGGCCTTTTGTTAGTCAAACGTATCCCCTACTGTCAGTCCCTTCAGGATCCATGCCTCATTCATCTTAATGAAGGTGAGGTAATCAACACTTTTTTGATCGAGGCGACTTCTTTTGTCAGTGACAATGCCTTCTGCTGCACTGAAGGTCCTTTCTGACAGGACATTTGAAGCGGGGCAGGCCAGAAGTTCTATCGCAAACTGGGATAGCTCAGGCCACAGGTCAAGCCTGTACACCCAGTAGTCAAGGGGTTCATCGCTCCTCAGAGTGTCGATATCTGCAGTTAAGGCGAGGTAGTCTGCCACCTGTCGGTCGAGTCGTTCTCTAAGGCTGGATCTCGAAGGGCTGTGGCGATGTGTAGGACTGAAAAAGCTCGGCATGTCCTCCATCAACAACACATCTGTAAAGCGTCCTGTCCTTGCCGCCGTGGTCGTGGTAGGAGGAGGATTACTTTCACCTCTTCCCCAGTTAGATTCCCGTTGTGCTGTTTCATCCCCCCTATAAGTTGTGTAAAGCATATTTTTTTTTTGGTTTTGAACTGCTGCATCCTTTCTGACTTCCGGTAATTTGGTAACATTTCCGCCATTTTCTGCTTATACCGGGGGTCTAGTAGCGTGGCCACCCAGTACAGGTTGTTCTCCTTCATCCTTTTTATACGAAGGTCCCTCAACAGACATAAAAACATGAAAGACCCCATTTGCACAAGGTTGGATGCCGAGCTACTCATTTCCCGTTCCTCCTCCTTACTGATGTCATTGACGGTCTGTTCTTCCCCCCAGCAACGTACAACACCACGGGTCCCAGATAGGTGACAACAACGAGCACCCTGGGATGCCTGCTGTGGTTGGTCTTCCTCCTCCTCAAAGCCACATTCCTCCTCTGACTCCTCTTCCTCATACTCCTCTTGCAGCGTTGCCGCAGGTCCGGCAAGCGATGATGACAAGGCTGTTTCTGGTGGTGATGGCGACCACAACTCTTCCTCTTCCCACTCATCTACAGCCTGATCCAGCACTCTTCGCAGGGCACGCTCCAGGATAAAAACAAATGGGATGAGGTCACTGATGGTGCCTTCGGTGCGACTTACTAGGTTTGTCACCTCTTCAAAAGGACGCATGAGCCTACAGGCATTGCGCATGAGCATCCAGTAACGTGGCAAAAAAATTCCCAGCTCCGCAGAGGCTGTCCTAGCACCCCGGTCATACAAATACTCGTTGATGGCTTTTTCTTGTTGGAGCAGGCGGTCGAACATTAGGAGTGTTGAATTCCAACGTGTCGGGCTGTCGCAAATCAAGCGCCTCACTGGCATGTTTTTTCGGCGCTGAATGTCTGAAAAGTGCGCCATGGCCGTGTAGGAACCACTGAAATGGCCACACACCTTCCTGGCCTGCTTGAGGACGTCCTGTAAGCCTGGGTACTTAGACACAAAGCGTTGTACGATGAGATTCAACACATGTGCCATGCACGGCACATGTGACAACTTGCCCAAATTACATGCAACAAATTGCTTCCATTGTCACACACCACTTTCCCGATCTCCAGTTGGTGCGGGGTCAGCCACTGATCCACCTGTGCATTCAGAGCGGACTTGAGCGCTGGTCCGGTGTGGCTCTCTGCTTTCAGGCAAGTCATCCCCAAGACAGCGTGACACTGTCGTATCCGGGGTGTGGAATAGCCCCTGGGGAGCTGGGGGGATTCAGTTGATGTGCAGCCAGACGCCGCAGCAGAAGAGGACTCAGCCGAGGAGGTTATGGAAGAGGATGGAGTAGGAGGAGTAGAGGAGGTGGCAATAGTCCTGCCTGCAAGTCGTGGCGGTGTCACCAACTCCGCTGCAGAGCCACGCATTCCAAGCTTGGCAGCCGTCAGCAGGTTGACCCAATGCGCAGTGTAGATGATATACCTGCCCTGACCGTGCTTTGCAGACCAGGTATCCGTGGTCAGATGGACCCTTGCCCCAACACTGTATGCCAGAGATGCCATGACTTCCTTTTCAATCACTGAGTAGAGGTTTGGGATTGCCTTATTAGAAAAAAAAGATTTGTCCGGGTACCTTCCACTGTGGTGTCCCAATAGCGACAAATTTTTCGAAGGCCTCAGACTCCACCAGCTGTTATGGTAAAAGCTGGCAGGCTAAGAGTTCCGTCAAGCCAGCTGTCAGATGCCGGGCAAGGGGGTGACTCTGTGACAATGGCTTCTTAAGCTCAAACATTTCCTTTACAGACACCTGAGTGTGGGCAGATGAGATGGAACTGCTGAAGGTGAGAGGCGGAGTGGCGGGTGGTTGAGAGGGGGCAAGGAGGACAGCAGTGGTTGACGTGGCTGAAGATGCTGGACCAGGAGGAGGATGTGGCTTTGAGCTTGTGTGCTGCTTCTACTCGTCATCATGTGTTGATCCCATAGGCGTTTGTGATGTGCGATCATGTGCCTTCGCAAAGCAGTTGTACCTAGGTGGGTGTTGGATTTCCCACGACTCAGTTTCTTTTGGCACAGGTTGCAAATGGCATTGCTGTTGTCAGAGGCAGACACACACAAAAAATGCCACTCTGCTGAGCTTTGCAATGACGGCATTCTGGTGGTGGCAACAGCATGCGTTGATTGGCGTGCTGTCTGGCTGACCCCAGGTGCCGATACATGCTGTCTGACTGTGCCACTTTCTCCTTGCGATGACCTCCCCCTGCTTCCAACTCGTCTCCTCCTTCTCTCTGTCTCCCCTTCTGAACTTTCCCCCTCTTCTTCTTCTTCTCTTCGAGCAGGCACCCACGTGGCATCCACGGACACATCGTCATCATCAACCACTTCACTTGTATCTGACATCTCAGCAAAGGAAGCAGCAGCGGGTACAACATCATCATCATCATCACACTGTACGTCCATGTGTGTAATGCTGCCTGACTGAGACATATCCCTGTTATCTACATCCCCTGGCAATAATGGTTGCACATCACTAATTTCATCCAACTGATGTGTAAATAACTCCTCTGAGGGATCAAGTGAAGCGGCTGTGGTGGCTGTGGTGGTAGTTGTGGTGGTGGCGGCGGGGGGGGAGAGTGGTAACTTGAGAGCAGGTGACCAAAGCTGAGCTGGAGGAGGATGGTGCGTCAAGGTTGTTAGCGGAAGCTGTTGAAGATTGGGTGTTCTGTGTAAGCCAGTCAACTATTTTCTCCGAATTTTTTGGGTTCAGGGTACGTGACCTCTGAACACTGGGCATTATTCCAGGGCCAGTGGAAATCACAGCACCACGAACACGACGGCCCCTGCGGCGTGGCCTGCCTCTGCCTGTAATTTTTTATTAGATAAGTGTTACTATGCGTGCAAGGTACTGTGCCACCCTATATAAGTGGTGGGCAGTGGGCACAATACAGTCTGTGTGGGCCTGACACACAAGGGCTTGCAAATGTGATTATATCACAGAAAAATTTTCAATATAATTTTTTTATCTGCAAGGTATTTGAGTGAATGACACCCTGTAACGGTATGAGTGCAGGCCTAGCCACTAGCCAGTGGGCACAATACAGTATGTGTTGGCCTGACACACACAGGCTTGCAAATGTGATTAGATCACAGAAAAATTTTCAATAGAATTTTTTTCCCCTGCAAGGTATTTGAGTGAATGACACCCTGTAACAGTATGAGTGCAGGCCTAGCCACTAGCCAGTGTGCACAATACAGTATGTGTGGGCCTGATACACACGGGCTTGAAAATGTGATTAGATCACAGAATTTTTTTTAATAGATTTTTTTTTCTGCAAGGTATTTGAGTGAATGACACCCTGTAACGGTATGAGTGCAGCCCTAGCCACTAGCAGTATACAGTATGTGTGGGCCTGACACACACGGGCTTGCAAATGTGATTATGTCACAGAAAAATATTAAATAGAATTAGTTTTTTATCTGCAAGGTATTTTCTGTTACACCCTGTATAAATGTGCAGTGCACACAGTGCTGTCTATGACTGAGCCTGCGGCCTCTCACACACGGGCAGCCAGGCAACTGCAATATATATATACAAACCGGATTCCAAAAAAGTTGGGACACTAAACAAATTGTGAATAAAAACTGAATGCAATGATGTGGAGATGGCAAATGTCAATTTTTTATTTGTAATTGAACGTAGATGACAGATCAAACGTTTAATCCGAGTAAATGTAAAATTTTAAAGGAAAAATATGTTGATTCAAATTTTCACGGTGTCAACAAATCCCCAAAAAGTTGGGACAAGTAGCAATAAGAGGCTGGAAAAAGTAAATTTGAGCATAACGAAGAGCTGGAAGACCAATTAACACTAATTAGGTCAATTGGCAACATGATTGGGTATAAAAAGAGCTTCTCAGAGGGGCAGTGTCTCTCAGAAGCCAAGATGGGTAGAGGATCACCAATTCCCACAATGTTGCGCAGAAAGATAGTGGAGCAATATCAGAAAGGTGTTACCCAGCAAAAAATTGCAAAGACTTTGCATCTATCATAATCAACTGTGCATAACATCATCCGAAGAGTCAGATAATCTGGAGCAATCTCTGTGCGTAAGGGTCACGGCCGTAAAACCATATTGGATGCCCGTGATCTCCGGGCCCTTAAACGACACTGCACCACAAACAGGAATGCTACTGTAAAGGAAATCACAGAATGGGCTCAGGAATACTTCCAGAAACCATTGTCAGTGAACACAATCCACCGTGCCATCCGTCGTTGCCAGCTGAAACTCTATAGTGCAAAGAAGAAGCCATTTCTAAGCAAGATCCCCAAGCTCAGGCGTTTTCACTGGGCCAGGGATCATTTAAAATGGAGTGTGGCAAAATGGAAGACTGTTCTGTGGTCAGACGAGTCATGATTCGAAGTTCTTTTTGGAAATCTGGGACGCTATGTCATCCGGACCAAAGAGGACAAGGACAACCCAAGTTGTTATCAACGCTCAGTTCAGAAGCCTGCATCTCTGATGGTATGGGGTTGCATGAGTGCGTGTGGCATGGGCAGCTTGCATGTCTGGAAAGGCACCATCAATGCAGAAAAATATATTCAGGTTCTAGAACAACATATGCTCCCATCCAGACGTCATCTCTTTCAGGGAAGACCCTGCATTTTTCAACAAGATAATGCCAGACCACATTCTGCATCAATCACAACATCATGGCTGCGTAGGAGAAGGATCCGGGTACTGAAATGGCCAGTCTGCAGTCCAGATCTTTCACCTATAGAGAACATTTGGCGCATCAAAAAGAGGAAGGTGCAACAAAGAAGGCCCAAGACGATTGAACAGTTAGAGGCCTGTATTAGACAAGAATGGGAGAGCATTCCTATTTCTAAACTTGAGAAACTGGTCTCCTCGGTCCCCAGACGTCTGTTGAGTGTTGTAAGAAGAAGGGGAGATGCCACACAGTGGTGAAAATGGCCTTGTCCCAACTTTTTGGGGATTTGTTGACACCATGAAATTCTGATTCAACATATTTTTCCCTTAAAATGGTACATTTTCTCAGTTTAAACTTTTGTTCCGTGATTTATGTTCTATTCTGAATAAAATATTAGAAGTTGGCACCTCCACATCATTGCATTCAGTTTTTATTCACGATTTGTATAGTGTCCCAACTTTTTAGTAATCTGGTTTGTATATATATATATATATTTTTATATATATATATATATATATATATATATATAAAAAGCAGACTGATGTACCAGCCCTGAAAAGGGCTTTTTGGGGTGCGGTCAGGACGCTGTCCTTACAGCAGATGAGTCTGTGGACACAGAACAATGCCCTAGCTAACGCTTTCCCTATTGAATCAGCAGCAGCTACACTCTCCCTCCTCTCACTGTGAATGCAGTTTCTAAATCTAAAATGGATGCTGTCCAGGAGGTGGGAGGGTCTGCTGCTGATTGGCTGGAATCTGTCTGCTGACTGTGAGGTACAGGGTGAAAGTTTACTCAATGATGATGTATAGGGGGCGGACCAAACATCGCATATGTTCGCCCGCAGAAGCGAACGCGAACAAGCTATGTTCGCCAGCGAATAGTTCGGGACATCACTAGTCAGAACTTCATCATCTTATATAATGCAGTAAGGTTGACTTTTTTTTATTGTAAAACCAGAAAAACACTAAGTTTTTACACACAGATTCTGCACTTTGGCCTACATTTGATTTATCTGAAGTTGCATTTATCTAATTTTAAGACCTTCCAAGGACCAGATTTGTTTTATTATGCCCTGATAATGTAAAATCATAGATGTCAAAGAGGGTGTACTTTTCTTTACTTATGACTGTATCTCCTCTACTGTATTCTTTCTTGTATAAGTACTGTTGCTTCCTCATCAGTTAATATCACTATGCCATACTGAGGTCCCTACAAATATCCCATTGTACCAGTAAAATTTGTTTTATTGATTGCAGTCAGATGATGTATTTTTAGTGTGGATAACATGTCATCAAGTACACGAAGAAGCAGACGACGGTACTCAAACACAGAATCCAGATGGTGAGTTTTTTTGCACTTTCACCTAACCATACTGTTATATCTTTTACTTTTTAATATTCTCTCCTTGCTCTGTGTCTCTGGTACAATCTATATTGTAAAGGATCAATAAATGTAAAAATTGGATATTCACATTAAAATTTAAATATCTAACCCTAGATACAGCTCTAAAAATAGAAACCTAAAAACACTGACATCAGACTGCTAATCACATACAGTAGGAGCAGTAGCACATCACAACACTTTCCTCATCTACTCATCTGCAGATCTATATGCAGATATGGTGTGTACCATAAAGTGTGTGCACCTGCTTAGATTATTTTGGCTTCTATTTAAAGGATTAGAAAAAGAACATTCTAGAGAGCTATTTATCCATTTCACAGCCGAGAGTGTTCCAAATCAGTCACTTAACATTTTTTTATGACAAAATATCATGATGTTATTTATACAAACTGGAAAGTCGTCTCTTGTTCAAAAATGTAAAATTTCCAGATGGTTAAGTTATTTCAGAACCATGCCGAGAACATAGGGTCAGCAATTACTAATAGCTCATCCAAATGAAAATGCCAGCATACTGTATACGTATCTGCTAACACATATAAATGTATTGTAAATGTTAAAACATTCATTTTATCAGTGCATTTAGAAATAAGTAGAAATATAACAAAATAATTCATACATGAGCATTTAAGAAATGAAAGTCACTAAATGTAAATAGCTACAGTGCATGATGGCGTGGAAATTAACCTACAAAGTACATTTTTAAATGTAGATTTCATCATTTGCAATGTGTAAGGTGAAATCTACTTCATGTCTGCACAAAACTGATGTGGATTTTGCTGTGTATTCATTAAAGGGGTTGTCTGGGTTGAGAGCTGAACCAGGGCATATCCCTGTTTTTACCCAGGCAGAGCCTCTGAGATGAGCATTGAAGCATTTCAAGGACTGTTTGTTTATTTTTTTTATGCTGCTAGACGGAAGCAATGTTCCTAGTGACATCATTGGCACTGATTGGCGGGCTTTAGTGCTGGCCTAGCCGTTTTACCCTCTGGTGGAGTTGAGAAGTCAGGGGCAATCCAGGCCTTGTTCATTTTTATCTGAGTCAACCTGTCAGCATTGCTATTGGACAAGCGGATACGTTTATCTGTTAAAATGCCACCAGCAGCACTAAATACACGCTAAAAAAAAACGCTGTCGGCAGGGCAGGCCAGCACCTCCAAGGCGTAGAGTGCAAGTTCATGCCATGTGTCCAGCTTGGACACCCAGTAGTTGTAAGGCACTGAGGGATCATTTAGGATGCTGACACGGTCGGCTATGTATTCATTGACCATCTTCCAAAACTTTTCCTTCTTTGTACCACTAGGCCGATTGCTGGCGGGGTGTCATGAAAGTGTCCCATGCCTTGGAGAGTGTTGCCCTGCCTTTGTTGGAACTGCTGTATGTTCCCCTTGTCTCCCTTCCTCGGTTGCCTAAGGAAGTATGGACTCTGCCTCTAGCGTTGGCAGATGGAACATTTTGGAGCAATTTTCCAACAAGAATCTTCTGGTATTGCACCATTTTGCTCGTCCTCTCCACCAGAGGAAAAAGATATGAGAAGTTCTCTTTGTAGCGGGGTAAAGAAGGGTGAACACCCAGTAATGCATGTTATCTAAAATGCATATAACACGAGGGTCGCCAGAAAGGCAGCCTAACATGAAGTCAGCCATGTGTGCCAGATTACTAACAGGCAAGACATCGATGTCAACATCAGGATCTCCTCATCCTCCTTCTCCTCTTCTGCCCATCCACGCTGAACAGATGGAATTAAAGTTCCATGGGTACTACCCTTTATAGCAGAGGCAACTGTCTCCAGCTCCTCCTCCTCTTCATGGTCCAATTCACGCTGAGGGTGGGCGAACTGAGGGTGGGCTGGCTATCACCCTGTGCAATGTTCTCCCCCATTTCCTTGTCTGTCACATTCAGAGCGTCGTCCTTAATTGTAAGCAGCGATCATTTGAGTAGACAAAGCAGTGGGATGGTTACGCTGATAATAGTGTTATCACCACTAACAATCTGTGTGGATTCATCAACGTTTTTTAAAAAGTCACAGAGGTCTGACATCAATGCCCACTTGTTGCTTGTGTATAGTGGCAGTTGACTCAAAAGGGGATGACCATGTTGCAGCTGGTATTCCACAACTGCCCTCTGCTGCTCACAAAGCCTGGCCAACATGTGGAACATAGAGTTCCAGCGCATGCTCACGTCACACAACAGTCGGTGAGCTGGAAGACGCAAGCTCTGCTGCAGCATTGACAGACCGGCTGAAGCTGTGGACGACTTGCAGAAATGGGCACACATGCGGCGCGCCTTCACAAGTAGCTCTTGCTCCAAAGCCACCACCAAGTTATGGCCATTGTCAGACACAACCATGCCTTTTTGTAGGTTGAGTGGCGAGAGCCACAGCTTGGCTTAGTCCCTTATACCCTGCCATAGCTCTGAGGTAGTGTGCTGTTTTTCTCCTAAACAGATCAACTTTAGCATAGCCTGTTGATGCTTACCCACAGCAGTGCTACACTGCTTCCAGCTAGAGACTGATGGCTGACTGCTGCTGGAGGTGAAGTGGAGGAGGAGGAGGCGGAGGAGAAGTGGGGTTTGGAGCCAGTAATATAGCTGCTAGTGGAGACCCTGATAGATGTAGGGGCCGCAATCCTGGGGGTGGGAAGCACCTGTGCCATCTTAGGGTACGACTCACTCCCGGCCTCCACAAATTTACCCAGTGTGTGGTCAGGGAAATGTATCGTCCCTGGCCACCAGCACTTGTCCATGTGTCTGTAGTTAAGTGGACCTTCCAGTAACTGCGTTGGTCAGGGCACGGGTGATGTTCTGGGACACATGCTGGTGCAATGCTGGCACGGCACACCGTGAAAAATAGTGGTGGCTGGAGACTGCATACCGAGGGACGGCCGCCGACATCAGGCCGTGAAAGGCTTCAGTTTCCACAAGCCTAAATGGCAACATTTCAAATGCCAGTCATTTTGAAAGTTGCACAATTAGTGCTATGGCCTGTGGGTGGGCATTTGTGCTTGCGTTCAAATGACTGTATTATGGACATTTGAACGCTGCGCTAGGACAGGGAAGTGGATAATGTTGCTGCTGGTTCATGCGAAGGTTTAGATGCAGGGCGAGGGGCATCCGGGGTTGCACCTTCAACAGGGGATTGGCCAGCAGTGCGTAACACAGGGGAAGAGGAGGCAGTGGTGTGACCAGCAGACCCTTTTTGTGGACCCAGGCTTTTGGCCCACTTGTTAGGGTGCTTGGATGCCATGTGGCGAATCATGCTGGTGTTGGTGAGGTTGCTAGTGTTCACTCCCCGGCTCATTTTGGTACGGCACAGGTTGCAAACTACCACTCTTTTGTCATCTGCACTTTCCTCAAAAAAGCGCCATACTGCAGAACACCTACCCCTTGGTAAGGTAGATTTATGCATGGGTGCTCAGTGTAACAGTTGCGGGCCTGTTTGGTGTGGGCCGACTTCTCCCTTTTGCAACTCCACTGGCTATTCCAGCCTGTTGCAGTGCTGCGGATCCCTCCCCCTCTGTACTGCTGTCCTCGCTCGGCTTTTCACCTTCCCATGTTGGGTTAGTGACCTCATTGTCAACCACCTCCTCTTCCACTTCCTGACTCATCCTCCTAACTTGGCCTAACCACAACCTCAGTTATTGGTAACTGTGTCTCATCATCATCCACCTCGTGAACGAATGATTGCCGTTCACCACCGTCATCCTCTTGAGACTGTGAAGGCTCAAGAGGTTGGGAATCAGGGTACAATATCTCAGGTCCCTCTTCAAGAGTGATGGGCGTGAGGGCCAAATGTAATAGTGGCACTGGATAAAGCTCCTCGGAATATCCGAGTGTGGGATCACTCGATTGGCAAGCCTTTCCATGGTGGGAGGAAGGATGATCAGAGAGAGGATTCGGTTGACCAGACTCTTGGCTACAGAGACTGGACTTGGTGGAAGAGAGGTTGGTGCTTAACCGACTGGAAGCATTATCTTCAGCAATCCAACGGACCAACTGTTCGCACTGGTCCGACTTGGACAGTGTTGTCCTACGCCGCCCAGCTAAGTTTAAATGAAGCTGGGTACAGAAGATGTTTTTTTTTTTCCTGGTTCACTAGCAGCAGGCACAGTTTCATTGCGCCCAGGGCCACGGCCTCTGCGTGCACCATCAGCATCACGCCCATTTCCCCGTCCCTTAGTGCTCGCCTTCTTCATTTTAATTGTTTTGTCACTAGATGTGGCGCAGATTGTTTTACAGTCCCATAAAGACCAAGTTTTCTGATGCAGGACAGTATATGTCACAGAAACACGCAGAATATGTACACTAGATAAGGCCCAGATATTTGGATTCTGCTTTAAAGAAACAGTTTTCTGATGCAGGACAGTATATGTCACAGAAACAAACAGAATATGGACACTATATTAGGCCCAGAAATTTGGAATTTGCTCTAAAGACACAGTTTTTTTTGATGCTAGACAGTATATGTCACAGAAACACACAGAATATGGACACTAGATCAGGCCCATATATTTGGATTTTGCTCTAAAGAAACAGTTTTCTGACTCAGGACAGTATATGTCACAGAAACACACAGAATATAGCATATCGATAAGGGACTACCAGGCCCGAGATCTGTGGTGCAGAGGGGGCAGCTATTGAACTGCTTTCTATTCTTGCTGCTCCACAGTCATGCTAACTGCGTTTTTCACTAGGAGGCACTCACTTCATACAGATTTAAAGGGGGTTTCTGAAATTTTGATACTGATGACCTACCCTCAGGATACATTGTATAGCTTCTGTGCTTGGTATCGCACTCAGCCCCATTAACTTCTAACACGTTCATCTGTCACATGGTCTAGGGGCAGCTCAGCCCAATAGAAGTGAAGGGGACAAAGCGCCATACCAAGCACAGCCGCTATACAATGTACAGCACTGTGCTTGGTAAGCTGCCAGAAGGTAGTGCCTTATCAAACAGCTGATCGCAGGGTCCCTTGTGTCGGACCCCTACGGATCAGATACTGATGACCTATCTTGAGAATAGGTCATCAGAATCAATATCTCTGAAAAACATTTTAATAAGTTCCTATTGAAATGAAAAAATACAGTATTTTTCGCCCCATAAGACGCACTTTTTCCCCCCCAAAAGTGGGGGGGAAATGCCTCTGCGTCTTATAGGGCGAATGCTGCCATTTTACATCGCAGTCTGCGATGTATCAGCTGGACAGGGGGGGGAGGAGGGGCCGGTGTCATGCAAATGCAGCGGAGCCGGTGTGGTCACTGTACTCCGGCCCCACCGCTCACTCACTGCTTTAGTGCCTAAACATTTTATAATAATAGCTTTCATTGAAGTTCTGATCCACAGCCCCATCTGTACTACTTACTAAATGTCCTGTAGCAGGCAGAGCAGGGCGGGCTGCCGTAACTCACTAACGTCATGTGCCTGCGCCGCCTACTTCATTCATAAAGTAGGCGGCGCAGGCACGTGACGTCAGTGAGTTCCGTCCGGCCGCCCTGCCTGCTACAGGACATTCAGCAAGTAGTACAGATGGGGCTGGGGATTGGAATTTCAGTGAAAGCTATTATTATAAAATGTTTAGTCAATAAAGCAGTGAGTGAGCGGTGGGGCCGGAGTACAGTGACCGCACCGGCCCCGCCGCATTTGCATGACACCGGCCACTCCCACAGGTTTAGCTCCCGTATATTAGGGCATCTGTGGATGCCACTATTATGGGGTGGGGGATATGTGGATGGCACTGTTATGGGGGGAATCTGTGGATGGCACTGTTATGGGGGAGATCTGTGGATGGCACTGTTATGGGGTGGGGGATCTGTGGGTGACACATATATAGAAGTGCCATCCACAGATCCACCCCCATAACAGTGCCATCCCCAGATCACCCCCCCATAACAGTGTCATCCACAGATCCCCCCCAATAACAGTGCCCCCTCAGATCCCCCCCATAACAGTGCCCCCCTCAGATTTCTGCCATAACAGTGCCATCCACAGACCCCCCATAACAGTGCCACCCACAGATCCCCCCATAACAGTGCCACCCACAGATCCCCCCATAACAGTGCCACCCACAGATCCCCCATAGTAGTGTCATGCACAGACCACCATTAGTTCAAAACCCACCAAAAGCACACCTTTTGGTTAAAAATAATTTTTTGCTTATATTTCCTCAAAAACGTAGGTGCGTCTTATGGGCCGGTGCGTCTTATAGGGCAAAAAATACGGGTAATAGCTAGCTCCCATAGTGGTGGCTGTAGACAACTAAAATTATATCATTTATCAAGTCTGAAAAATAGATATACAGATATAATGAAATTAACCAGCACAGAATTTCAGACCTAAAGATTCACTAACTTTAATAAAGGTGTACATTTAGCAGTGGTCTTATTTAGGGTCCCCATTCTGAGTCCTATCGTTTCTGTGTATTTACCTGCATTTTAATGTTACTACACTGTGTTTCAGCCTGATCTCACCTTTTTCCTGGGCCATGAAGGTTTGCTGCTTCACTCACAACTTGACCTAGCTTAAATAAAACTGTATGCCGTATATTTATCATTGTGACACACTTATTAACAATTTGTGACAAAATTTTGAGCTACTTGTGCTATGCATGTCAGTTTTGTAAAAGTAGAGTTAAAAGCGGGAGTGGCTTGCTTTTTTCCGTAATTTCAATTTAGTAGGTGGGTGGCATAAAAATTTGAGAACCGTTTAGACATATTTAAAGAGAACATGTAACACGTTAAAACATTCAAAACTGCATACCTTACATAACTATTGCCAGTTCCCTAAGTATTCTACAGGGTTTTTTTTTTTTTTTGTTTTTGTTTTGTTGCAGCTCCTGTTTTCAGGATCGGGTCCCAAGAAGATACTGCACCCTACATGCAAATGGACTGTGGTTTGCTAAGCAGGACATTGTCCCCACAAAATGTAAATTTATGCTGTGGATTCCCACATTGGATATTACTCTTTGGAATGCCTTGCGTGAAATCCAGGCACATTTTGCAGAACAATGTGAAGCAAATCCTCATGTAACATACCCTAAGGCCTCTTGCACATGAATGTTGTGTGGCCGTGGCCGTATTGCAGCCCACATGCGGCAGGACCGCAATACACTGGCACCGGCCCATGTGCACTCCGCATCACAGATGCAGACCAATTCACTTGAAAGGGTCCGCAATCACGGAGATGCAGAACGGAAGTGCGGTTTGGAACCCCACGGAAGCACTACGGAGTGCTTAGTGGTGTTTCTGTCCATGCCTCCGCACGGCAAAAAAATAGAACTCGTTCTATTTTTTTGCAGTACGGACGAATCACGTACCCATTTAAGTTGAATAAGTCTCGATCCGCCCCGGCCGCATGGGCATGTGCATTTGGGGACTGCATATTGTGGTCCCCAATGCACGGAACGCAATCACAATGTTTGTGTGCAAGAAGGCTAACACTTTAAATTTGTTCTGTCAAAATAGGTAGGTAACTTAAAATATGCCCTCTGTGATACTTAGCAAAATGTGTCAAACAGCGCCCCTTGACATGTAGTGGAGCACACCCTAATTTTTTTCCGACTGATTCATATGGAATCTGACAGAAAAGACTAGACTATATTTGCAGTCCACTCCTAACTGACAAAATCATTTCTCTTCAGATGATTTTCTATTGGTAAATGTTCACGGAATAATATGAGTGTCAGTAGTATTCTTTGGTATTCTGGAAGAATCAAAAATGTGTCTTTATGCCTTGTAGTAATGACAACAGTCATCTTTTTGACTCTAAGTAATTTCTAAAGGTTCTTTTATACGAGCAGAAGAATTACCTGTAATGAGCGCCATTTGACAATATAGGAAGGTGGTTAGCCCTTGTATGCTTTCAGTTTTACTTAGCAATTATCGGGAGGTGTTTGAATGGCTTACAATTACATAGTGTTACATTGCTTGTCAGCAGCATATTCTGGTTGAGATAGATGTGTTTGCTGGCAGTCATTTTTTATATCTACATAAAAGATGCCATTACCAACAAACAAGCATTTTCTTGCTTGACACTTGATTGCAGAGCAATGATTGGGAATGACGGTTCGTATAATAAGGCCTTTAGGTGGGCCCATTAAATTGGCCTTTAGAATTTTTGTTTTATATCGAAAAGGCATATCAGCAGCACAAAAATATACACATATCAGAAAGTATTAGTATTAGAATTTCCCACAGAACGACCTCCCTCCCAGCTGATTAAAAGGAAAGGGAAAGGGCATGTCCTCTTTATTCTTTTGAAGGTTGTACTATCATAAGAAGCTGTACACTATCCACAGGATTGGGGACAAGTATATGATCCAGCAGCCCACAACCACTCTGTTCACTCCAGGGACTCTGACCCCTAATTCTTGTGATCAGTGAAGATCCCTTTGAATAGAGGATACGTTCTGATGGTGGGAAACCCCTTTAAATGATTTTACTTTATGACTTGATATCTTGAACAAATTAAGACATGGTTGCTACAGTTTAAAAATTTCTCATTTGGATATATATACTGGAGATAAGCAAATCAACTGTAACCGAATAGGATTAATTTTCAATTTGCCAAAAAATTCTGCTGCCAAATAAATCCAAAATTTTGCAGGTTGGCTTCAGACGAATTGTGCAAAATGGCGCCAGCACCATTTTACTGTGACAATTGGTGGGAAAAACAGCATAGATGAACGTAGAGGAGCATGGGACCCTGGGAGGTAAGGGGGCTTGCCCTGATTGGTTTAAAGGCTGAGAGGCAGGATTTTGGCAGGTCATTCAGTCTCTGGGCTTTCTTAGAAGCCATAGATGCCAATCTGAGCTTATATTGCTGACTGATGGATAGAGGATCACCAATTCCTGCAATGTTGCGCAGAAAGATAGTGGAGCAATATCAGAAAGGTGTTACCCAGCGAAAAATTGCAAAGACTTTGCATCTATCATCATTAACTGTGCATAACATCATCCGAAGATTCAGAGAATCTGGAACAATCTCTGTGCGTAAGGGTCAAGGCCGTAAAACCATACTGGATGCCCAAGATCTCCGGGCCCTTAAACGACACTGCACCACAAACAGGAATGCTACTGTAAAGGAAATCACAGAATGGGCTCAGGAATACTTCCAGAAACCATTGTCAGTGAACACAATCCACCGTGCCATCCGCCGTTGCCAACTGAAACTCTACAGTGCAAAGAAGAAGCCATTTCTAAGCAGGATCCACAAGCTCAGGCGTTTTCACTGGGCCAGGGATAATTTAAAATGGAGTGTGGCAAAATGGAAGACTGTTCTGTGGTCAGACGAGTCACGATTCAAAGTTCTTTTTGGAAATCTGGGACGCCATGTCATCCGGACCAAAGAGGACAAGGACAACCCAAGTTGTTATCAACACTCAGTTCAGAAGCCTGCATCTCTAATGGTATGGGGTTGCATGAGTGCGTGTGGCATGGGCAGCTTGCATGTCTGGAAAGGCACCATCAATGCAGAAAAATATATTCAGGTTCTAGAACAACATATGCTCCCATCCAGACGTCATCTCTTTCAGGGAAGACCCTGCATTTTTCAACAAGATAATGCCAGACCAGATTCTGCATTAATCACAACATCATGGCTGCGTAGGAGAAGGATCCGGGTACTGAAATGGCCAGTCTGCAGTCCAGATCTTTCACCTATAGAGAACATTTTTAGTGTATCATAAAGAGGAAGGTGCAACAAAGAAGGCCCAAGACTAGAGTTGAGCGAACACCTGGATGTTCGGGGTCGAGAAGTTCGGCCGAACTTCCCGGAAATGTTCGGGTTCGGGATCCGAACCCGATCCGAACTTCGTCCCGAACCCGAACCCCATTGAAGTCAATGGGGACCCGAACTTTTTGGCACTAAAACGGCTTTAAAACAGCCCAGGAAAGGGCTAGAGGGCTGCAAAAGGCAGCAACATGTAGGTAAATCCCCTGCAAACAAATGTGGATAGGGAAATGAATTAAAATAAAAATTAAATAAATAAAAATTAACCAAAATCAATTGGAGAGAGGTCCCATAGCAGAGAATCTGGCTTCCCGTCACCCACCACTGGAACAGTCCATTCTCAGATATTTAGGCCCCGGCACCCAGGCAGAGGAGAGAGGTCCCGTAACAGAGGATCTGGCTTCATGTCAGCAGAGAATCAGTCTGCATGTCATAGCAGAGAATCAGGCTTCACGTCACCCACTACTGCAACAGTCCATTGTCATAAATTTAGGCCCAGCACCCAGGCAGAGGAGAGAGGTCCCGTAACAGACAATCTGGCTTCATGTCAGCAGAGAATCAGTCTTCATGTCATAGCAGAGAATCAGTCTTCACGTCACCCACCACTGCAACAGTCCATTGTCATATATTTAGGCCCAGCACCCAGGCAGAGGAGAGAGGTCCCGTAACAGACAATCTGGCTTCATGTCAGCAGAGAATTAGTCTGCATGTCATAGCAGAGAATGAGGCTTCACGTCAGCCACCACTGCAGCAGTCCATTGGCACATATTTAGGCCCCGCACCCAGGCAGAGGAGAGAGGTCCCGTAACAGACAATCTGGCTTCATGTCAGCAGAGAATTAGTCTGCATGTCATAGCAGAGAATGAGGCTTCACGTCAGCCACCACTGCAACAGTCCATTGGCATATATTTAGGCCCAGCACCCAGGCAGAGGAGAGAGGTCCCGTAACAGACAATCTGGCTTCATGTCAGCAGAGAATCAGTCTGCATGTCATAGCAGAGAATCAGGCTTCACGTCACCCACCACAGCAACAGTCCATTGTCATAAATTTAGGCCCAGCACCCAGGCAGAGGAGAGAGGTCCCGTAACAGACAATCTGGCTTCATGTCAGCAGAGAATCAGTCTTCATATCATAGCAGAGAATCAGGCTTCACGTCAGCCACCAGTGCAACAGTCCATTGGCATATATTTAGGCCCAGCACACAGACAGAGGAGAGAGGTCCCGTAACAGAGGATCTGGCTTCATGTCAGCAGAGAATTAGTCTGCATGTCATAGCAGAGAATGAGGCTTCACGTCAGCCACCACTGCAGCAGTCCATTGGCACATATTTAGGCCCCGCACCCAGGCAGAGGAGAGAGGTCCCGTAACAGACAATCTGGCTTCATGTCAGCAGAGAATTAGTCTGCATGTCATAGCAGAGAATGAGGCTTCACGTCAGCCACCACTGCAACAGTCCATTGGCATATATTTAGGCCCAGCACCCACACAGGCAGAGGAGAGAGGTCCCGTAACAGACAATCTGGCTTCATGTCAGCAGAGAATCAGTCTGCATGTCATAGCAGAGAATCAGGCTTCACGTCACCCACCACAGCAACAGTCCATTGTCATAAATTTAGGCCCATCACCCAGGCAGAGGAGAGAGGTCCCGTAACAGACAATCTGGCTTCATGTCAGCAGAGAATCAGTCTTCATATCATAGCAGAGAATCAGGCTTCACGTCAGCCACCAGTGCAACAGTCCATTGGCATATATTTAGGCCCAGCACACAGACAGAGGAGAGAGGTCCCGTAACAGAGGATCTGGCTTCATGTCAGCAGAGAATTAGTCTGCATGTCATAGCAGAGAATGAGGCTTCACGTCAGCCACCACTGCAACAGTCCATTGGCATATATATAGGCCCAGCACCCAGGCAGAGGAGAGAGGTCCCGTAACAGACAATCTGGCTTCATGTCAGCAGAGAATCAGTCTGCATGTCATAGCAGAGAATCAGGCTTCACGTCACCCACCACTGCAACAGTCCATTGTCATAAATTTAGGCCCAGCACCCAGGCAGAGGAGAGAGGTCCCGTAACAGACAATCTGGCTTCATGTCAGCAGAGAATTAGTCTGCATGTCATAGCAGAGAATGAGGCTTCACGTCAGCCACCACTGCAACAGTCCATTGGCATATATTTAGGCCCAGCACCCAGGCAGAGGAGAGAGGTCCCGTAACAGACAATCTGGCTTCATGTCAGCAGAGAATCAGTCTGCATGTCATAGCAGAGAATCAGGCTTCACGTCACCCACCACTGCAACAGTCCATTGTCATAAATTTAGGCCCAGCACCCAGGCAGAGGAGAGAGGTCCCGTAACAGACAATCTGGCTTCATGTCAGCAGAGAATTAGTCTGCATGTCATAGCAGAGAATGAGGCTTCACGTCAGCCACCACTGCAACAGTCCATTGGCATATATTTAGGCCCAGCACCCAGGCAGAGGAGAGAGGTCCCGTAACAGACAATCTGGTTTCATGTCAGCAGAGAATCAGTCTGCATGTCATAGCAGAAAATCAGGCTTCACGTCAGCCACCACTGCAACAGTCCATTGTCAGATATTTAGGCCCAGCACCCAGGCAGAGGAGAGAGGTCCCGTAACAGAGGATCTGGCTTCATGTCAGCAGAGAATTAGTCTGCATGTCATAGCAGAGAATCAGGCTTCACGTCACCCAACATTGGAACAGTCCATTGGCATATATTTAGGCCCTGGCACCCAGACAGAGGAGAGGTTCATTCAACTTTGGGTAGCCTCGCAATATAATGGTAAAATGAAAATAAAAATAGGATTGAATGAGGAAGTGCCCTGGAGTCCAATAATATATGGTTAAGGGGAGGTAATTAATGTCTAATCAGGACAAGGGACGGACAGGGCCTGTGGGATCCATGCCTGGTTCATTTTTATGAACGTCAGCTTGTCCACATTGGCTGTAGACAGGCGGCTGCGTTTGTCTGTAATGACGCCCCCTGCCGTGCTGAATACACGTTCAGACAAAACGCTGGCTGCCGGGCAGGCCAGCACCTCCAAGGCATAAAAGGCTAGCTCTGGCCACGTGGACAATTTAGAGACCCAGAAGTTGAATGGGGCCGAACCATCAGTCAGTACGTGGAGGGGTGTGCACACGTACTGTTCCACCATGTTAGTGAAATGTTGCCTCCTGCTAACACGTTGCGTATCAGGTGGTGGTGCAGTTAGCTGTGGCGTGTTGACAAAACTTTTCCACATCTCTGCCATGCTAACCCTGCCCTCAGAGGAGCTGGCCGTGACACAGCTGCCTTGGCGACCTCTTGCTCCTCCTCTGCCTTGGCCTTGGGCTTCCACTTGTTCCCCTGTGACATTTGGGAATGCTCTCAGTAGCGCGTCTACCAACGCGCGCTTGTACTCGCACATCTTCCTATCACGCTCCAGTGCAGGAAGTAAGGTGGGCACATTGTCTTTGTAGCGTGGATCCAGCAGGGTGGCAACCCAGTAGTCCGCACAGGTTAAAATGTGGGCAACTCTGCTGTCGTTGCGCAGGCACTGCAGCATGTAGTCGCTCATGTGTGCCAGGCTGCCCAGGGGTAAGGACAAGCTGTCCTCTGTGGGAGGCATATCGTCATCGTCCTGCCTTTCCCCCCAGCCACGCACCAGTGATGGACCCGAGCTGCGTTGGGTGCCACCCCGCTGTGACCATGCTTCATCCTCATCCTCCTCCACCTCCTCCTCATCCTCGTCCTCCTCGTCCTCCAGTAGTGGGCCCTGGCTGGCCACATTCGTACCTGGCCTCTGCTGTTGCCAAAAACCTCCCTCTGAGTCACTTTGAAGAGACTGGCCTGAAAGTGCTAAAAATGACCCCTCTTCCTACTCCTCCTCCTCCTCCTGGGCCACCTCCTCTTCCATCATCGCCCTAAGTGTTTTCTCAAGGAGACATAGAAGTGGTATTGTAACGCTGATAACGGCGTCATCGCCACTGGCCATGTTTGTGGAGTACTCGAAACAGCGCAACAGGGCACACAGGTCTCGCATGGAGGCCCAGTCATTGGTGGTGAAGTGGTGCTGTTCTGTAGTGCGACTGACCCGTGCGTGCTGCAGCTGAAACTCCACTATGGCCTGCTGCTGCTCGCACAGTCTGTCCAGCATGTGCAAGGTGGAGTTCCACCTGGTGGGCACGTCACATATGAGGCGGTGAGCGGGAAGGCCGAAGTTACGCTGTAGCGCAGACAGGCGAGCAGCAGCAGGATGTGAACGCCGGAAGCGCGAACAGACGGCCCGCACTTTATGCAGCAGCTCTGACATGTCGGGGTAGTTGTGAATGAACTTCTGCACCACCAAATTCAGCACATGCGCCAAGCAAGGGATGTGCGTCAAATTGGCTAGTCCCAGAGCTGCAACGAGATTTCGCCCATTATCACACACCACCAGGCCGGGCTTGAGGCTCACCGGCAGCAACCACTCGTCGGTCTGTTGTTCTATACCCCGCCACAACTCCTGTGCGGTGTGGGGCCTGTCCCCCAAACATATGAGTTTCAGAATGGCCTGCTGACGTTTACCCCGGGCTGTGCTGAAGTTGGTGGTGAAGGTGTGTGGCTGACTGGATGAGCAGGTGGAAGAAGAGGAGGAGGAAGCCGAGAAGGAGGAGGTGGCAACAGGAGGCAAAGAATGTTGCCCTGCGATCCTTGGCGGCGGAAGGACGTGCGCCAAACAGCTCTCCGCCTGGGGCCCAGCTGCCACTACATTTACCCAGTGTGCAGTTAGGGAGATATAGCGTCCCTGGCCGTGCTTACTGGTCCACGTATCTGTGGTTAGGTGGACCTTGCTACCGATGGCGTTGCGCAGTGCACACTTGATTTTATCGGATACTTGGTTGTGCAGGGAAGGCACGGCTCTCTTGGAGAAGTAGTGGCAGCTGGGAACAACATACTGTGGGACAGCAAGCAACATGAGCTGTTTGAAGCTGTCTGTGTCCACCAGCCTAAATGACAGCATTTCATAGGCCAGTAGTTTAGAAATGCTGGCATTCAGGGCCAGGGATCGAGGGTGGCTAGGTGGGAATTTACGCTTTCTCTCAAATGTTTGTGAGATGGAGAGCTGAACGCTGGCGTGTGACATGGTTGAGACGCTTGGTGACGGAGGTGGTGGTGGTGGTTGGTGGTACATACCCTGTTTGCTGGGCGGCAGGTGCCAACGTTCCTCCAGAGGCGGAGGAAGAGGCCGAGGCGGCAGCAGCAGAAGAGGCCGAGGCGGCAGCAGCAGAAGAGGTAGCAGGGGGAGCCTGAGTGACTTCCTTGGTTTTAAGGTGTTTACTCCAATGCAGTTCATGCTTTGCATGCAGGTGCCTGGTCATGCAGGTTGTGCTCAGGTTCAGAACGTTAATGCCTCGCTTCAGGCTCTGATGGCACAGCGTGCAAACCACTCGGGTCTTGTCGTCAGCACATTGTTTGAAGAAGTGCCATGCCAGGGAACTCCTTGAAGCTGCCTTTGGGGTGCTCGGTCCCAGATGGCGGCGGTCAGTAGCAGGCGGAGTCTCTTGGCGGCGGGTGTTCTGCTTTTGCCCACTGCTCCCTCTTTTGCTACGCTGTTGGCTCGGTCTCACCACTGCCTCTTCCTCCGAACTGTGAAAGTCAGTGGCACGACCTTCATTCCATGTGGGGTCTAGGACCTCATCGTCCCCTGCATCGTCTTCCACCCAGTCTTGATCCCTGACCTCCTGTTCAGTCTGCACACTGCAGAAAGACGCAGCAGTTGGCACCTGTGTTTCGTCATCATCAGAGACGTGCTGAGGTGGTATTCCCATGTCCTCATCATCAGGAAACATAAGTGGTTGTGCGTCAGTGCATTCTATGTCTTTCACCGCTGGGGAAGGGCTAGGTGGATGCCCTTGGGAAACCCTGCCAGCGGAGTCTTCAAACAGCATAAGAGACTGCTGCATAACTTGAGGCTGAGACAGTTTCCCTGGTATGCATGGGGGTGATGTGACAGACTGATGGGGTTGGTTTTCAGGCGCCATCTGTGCGCTTTCTGCAGAAGACTGGGTGGGAGATAATGTGAACGTGCTGGATCCACTGTCGGCCACCCAATTGACTAATGCCTGTACCTGCTCAGGCCTTACCATCCTTAGAACGGCATTGGGCCCCACCATATATCGCTGTAAATTCTGGCTGCTACTGGGACCTGAGGTAGTTGGTACACTAGGACGTGTGGATGTGGCAGAACGGCCACATCCTCTCCCAGCACCAGAGGGTCCACTAACACCACCACGACCATGTCCACGTCCGCGTCCCTTACTAGATGTTTTCCTCATTGTTATGGTTCACCAAAACAACAAAAATATTATTTGGCTCAATGTATTGTATTCATATTCAGCGGGATATAAATTTGAGGCCTAGTATTTAGGCGCTGGGTGACCGGTATGGATTTAGTGACAGAATTAGACTTGGAAATGCACAGTAGCGTGTGTGTGAAGTTATTCTGAATGACCCTATGTGCACCTTGAATATTATATACCCTTTTAGGGATAGATTTCAAATAGCTCTGATATAGCAGAAACCACTAAATTATGAAATTGCTAAATTGGGAATTGTATTTCAACCCCGAACAAAAAATGTGCTTTGACGGACACTAAATAACTTTCCCATCCACAACAGGACAGCGGCAACGAGAGATTTAGCGGGATATAAATTTGAGGCCTAGTATTTAGGCGCTGGGTGACCGGTATGGATTTAGTGACAGAATTAGACTTGGAAATGCACAGTAGCGTGTGTGTGAAGTTATTCTGAATGACCCTATGTGCACCTTGAATATTATATACCCTTTTAGGGATAGATTTCAAATAGATCTGATATAGCAGAAACCACTAAATTATGAAATTGCTAAATTGGGAATTGTATTTCAACCCAGAACAAAAAATGTGCTTTGACGGACACTAAATAACTTTCCCATCCACAACAGGACAGCGGTAACGAGAGATTTAGCGGGATATAAATTTGAGGCCTAGTATTTAGGCGCTGGGTGACCGGTATGGATTTAGTGACAGAATAAGACTTGGAAATGCACAGTAGCGTGTGTGTGAAGTTATTCTGAATGACCCTATGTGCACCTTGAATATTATATACCCTTTTAGGGATAGATTTCAAATAGCTCTGATATAGCAGAAACCACTAAATTATGAAATTGCTAAATTGGGAATTGTATTTCAACCCAGAACAAAAAATGTGCTTTGACGGACACTAAATAACTTTCCCATCCACAACAGGACAGCGGTAACGAGAGATTTAGCGGGATATAAATTTGAGGCCTAGTATTTAGGCGCTGGGTGACCGGTATGGATTTACTGACACAATTAGACTTGGAAATGCACAGTAGCGTGTGTGTCAAGTTATTCTGAATGACCCTATGTGCACCTTGAATATTATATACCCTTTTAGGGATAGATTTCAAATAGCTCTGATATAGCAGAAACCACTAAATTATGAAATTGCTAAATTGGGAATTGTATTTCAACCCAGAACAAAAAATGTGCTTTGACGGACACTAAATAACTTTCCCATCCACAACAGGACAGCGGTAACGAGAGATTTAGCGGGATATAAATTTGAGGCCGAGTATTTAGGCGCTGGGTGACCGGTATGGATTTACTCACAGAATTAGACTTGGAAATGCACAGTAGCGTGTGTGTGTGAAGTTATTCTGAATGACCCTATGTGCACCTTGAATATTATATACCCTTTTAGGGATAGATTTCAAATAGCTCTGATATAGCAGAAACCACTAAATTATGAAATTGCTAAATTGGGAATTGTATTTCAACCCTGAACAAAAAATGTGCTTTGACGGACACTAAATAACTTGCCCAGCCACAACAGTACAGCGGTAACGACAGATTTAGCGGGATATAGATTTGAGGCCTAGTATTTAGGCGCTGGGTGACCGGTATGGATTTAGTGACAGAATTAGACCGGGATATGGCCAAAAAATAACCACACTATTGCTGGTTAAATGCACTTGGTGTGACAGCTTGACCAACCACACTACTGAGGGTTAAATGCACTTGGTGACGGGCGCAGCTTGCCCCTGATGTAGTATATGGCCAAAAAATGAACAGACTATTGCTGGTTAAATGCACTTGGTGACGGGCGCAGCTTGCCCCTGATTTAGTATATGGCCAAAAAATGAACAGACTATTGCTGGTTAAATGCACTTGGTGTGACAGCTTCACCCTGATGTAGGCTTTAGCCAAAAAACAACCACACCATTGAGGGTTAAATGCACTTGGTGACAGGCGCAGCTTGCCCCTGATGTAGTATATGGCCAAAAAATGAACAGACTATTGCTGGTTAAATGCACTTGGTGTGACAGCTTGACCAACCACACTACTGAGGGTTAAATGCACTTGGTGACGGGCGCAGCTTGCCCCTGATGTAGTATATGGCCAAAAAATGAACAGACTATTGCTGGTTAAATGCACTTGGTGTCACAGCTTGACCAACCACACTACTGAGGGTTAAATGCACTTGGTGACGGGCGCAGCTTGCCCCTGATGTAGTATATGGCCAAAAAATGAACAGACTATTGCTGGTTAAATGCACTTGGTGACGGGCGCAGCTTGCCCCTGATTTAGTATATGGCCAAAAAATGAACAGACTATTGCTGGTTAAATGCACTTGGTGTGATAGCTTGACCGACCACACTACTGAGGGTTAAATGCACTTGTTGACGGGCGCAGCTTGCCCCTGATGTAGTATATGGCCAAAAAATAAACAGACTATTTCTGGTTAAATGCACTTGGTGTGACAGCTTCACCCTGATGTAGGCTTTAGCCAAAAAACAACCACACCATTGAGGGTTAAATGCACTTGGTGACAGGCGCAGCTTGCCTCTGATGTAGTATATGGCCAAAAAATAAACAGACTATTGCTGGTTAAATGCACTTGGTGTGACAGCTTCACCCTGATGTAGGCTTTAGCCAAAAAAACAACCACACCATTGAGGGTTAAATGCACTTGGTCGCAGCTTGGATGCACTTGGTCGCAGCACCGCACAAGACACAAAATGGCCGCCGATCACCCCAGAAAAAAGTGACTGACAAACAGTCTGGGCAGCCTAAAAACAGTGAGCAATTGAGTATCAGCAGCTCAATGATCCACAGCTGCAGATCGATCAATTAATCAAGTGCTTTGGAGGAGTTAATCTGCCTAATCTCGCCCTACTGTCGCAGCCGCAACCTCTCCCTACGCTAATCAGAGCAGAGTGACGGGCGGCGCTATGTGACTCCAGCTTAAATAGAGGCTGGGTCACATGGTGCTCTGGCCAATCACAGCCATGCCAATAGTAGGCATGGCTGTGACGGCCTCTTGGGGCAAGTAGTATGACGCTTGTTGATTGGCTGCTTTGCAGCCTTTCAAAAAGCGCCAAGAAAGCGTCACAAAAGCGCCAAGAAAGCGACGAACACCGAACCCGAACCCGGACTTTTACGAAAATGTCCGGGTTCGGGTCCGTGTCACGGACACCCCAAAATTCGGTACGAACCCAAACTATACAGTTCGAGTTCGCTCATCCCTACCCAAGACGATTGAACAGTTAGAGGCCTGTATTAGACAAGAATGGGAGAGCATTCCTATTTCTAAACTTGAGAAACTGGTCTCCTCGGTCCCCAGACGTCTGTTGAGTGTTGTAAGAAGAAGGGGAGATGCCACACAGTGGTGAAAATGGCCTTGTCCCAACTTTTTGGGGATTTGTTGACACCATGAAATTCTGATTCAACATGTTTTTCCCTTAAAATGGTACATTTTCTCAGTTCAAACTTTTGTTCTGTGATTTATGTTCTATTCTGAATAAAATATTGGAAGTTAGCACCTCCACATCATTGCATTCAGGTTTTATTCACGATTTGTATAGTGTCCCAACTTTTTTGGAATCCGGTTTGTATAATTAAGCATTTTATCACATTTTAAGCAGTCATCACATTTTACCACTGTGTTTGTAGGAGGGCTCAATTAATTATGCTTTTGTTACTTACCTACAAACAAACAAAAAATTATGTAGCTAACATTTGGAATTGGGCATTTCAGCACATCAATATACAAGTTTCATTCAACCCATTATATTATGTCAATAAACCTTGCAGTTTAATTTAATGTATTGTACATTTTTATTCAACACATTGTATTACATCAATATACATGTAATTTTCTTTAACAAAATTGTATTGCATTAATATACCGTGCAGTTTTAGGTAGCACATTGTATTTCATCAATATACCATGCAGTTTTATTAAAGGGTTTCTATCACTTCGTTGCACATATTTAGCTGTCAGACACTAGCGATCCGCTAGTGTCTGCTCTGCCCAACCATCCTAATATAATTGCTTTTGGGGCAGCCGTTTTGCTAAAAAAAGAACTTTTATTAATATGCTAATGAGCCTCTAGGTGCTATGGGGGCGTCATTAGCACCTAGAGGCTCCGTCTACCTTCAGAAACTGCCGCTGCCCAGCGCGTCCCTCCAGCCCGCCCATCTCCTCCTGAATGCGATCCTCCTTGTGAGCGCCTGTATTCGGCGCATGCGCAGTGAATGTCTGACAGCTTCCCTGCTCAGACATCTCCACTGCGCCTGTTCCTCGGAGCACTATGGCGTCATCGCGCAGGCGCAGTGGAGATGTCTGAGCAAGGAAGCGGTCAGACATTCACTGCGCATGCGCAGAATACATACGCTCACAAGGAGGATCGCATTCAGGAGGAGATGGGCGGGCTGGAGGGACGCGCTGGGCGGCGGCAGTTTCTGAAGGTAGACGGAGCCTCTAGGTGCTAATGACGCCCCCATAGCACCTAGAGGCTCATTAGCATATTAATAAAAGTTCTTTTTTTAGCAAAACGGCTGCCCCAAAAGCAATTATATTAGGATGGTTGGGCAGAGCAGACACTAGCGGATCGCTAGTGTCTGACAGCTAAATATGTGCAGCGAAGTGATAGAAACCCTTTAAATACATTGTATTGTACAACTGCATTAATATACCGTGCAGTTCAGCAAAACAAACCATTCGCATCTTGCTAGACAATAACATCCCGTGACTGCATTCGTTGCTCACGTGTCAAATTATGATGGACTATGGGAGTGGATAAAAAAAATAAAAAATCTTTAGATACCAATCTAACGAAAAGGTCTACAGGAGAACAAACTGACAAAGGCGGAAATTTATTAGATCTTTTTCAAATTGATACAGGGACATCAACTTCTATACCTGAATCCTGTTGCTCCACAAGTAGATCCTCAATTTTACCACATGACAGGAGGCTTCGTATTTTGCATTAAACTCTCTTTACTTACTCCACATAGCAGTAAAGAAACAGTTAAAACAGTAACCAATCAAAATGCAATAGGAGGTAATATATTCTGAGCCGTGAGACTCCTCCTCCTCTTTCTTTACTGCTCCATCAGACAGACAGGTCGGAGTTTCTGCTCTCCCAGTTATAAGGCTTTTGGGGTTACGTATTTCCATTTGAATGTTTTTCTATCTATCCTTGTGGTAATATTTAATGTCTACTACTACATTTTGGGGGGTTTGTGGCTCAAGCAAAAATTTTTCTCCTCAGTTTGGTCTCCCGTCCCTGTCTGGCCTTCTCACTCGGACGTGGAGGATAAGCTTTACTAGCCAATTTATTTATTTATTTATTTATTTACTAGCACCGCCCCCCCCCCCCCAAAGGATTATGGTGAGGGGTAACGTTCACCCCATCTGCGAATATCGCGTCGCGATTTTTCGGCAAAAATTTTCACCGCGCATTTTTTCGGCTAAAATTTTCGCCGCTAATTTTCGCTCGCGGCAACGGCGGGAATTATACTCGCATCTCGCGAGAACTGTGGCCGCCATTTTGGATAGAGACTCCATGTCCTCAGTGCTCGGTTTTTGCGGTAAGTCCATTACAACCATTTCCTCTTACTATTTGATATTGTGCTCCGTGTCAGAGCCCTCACTGTGTCTCTCCTCCTTCACAGCTCGGATTGCATAAGCCTGTCAGACGACCAGGCAGGGCTCTCAAATCTGTGGCCGTTTGTCCAGGCCTCACCACTGCAGGGTTCATTCCCTGGGCTTTGGGGTGTCGCCCCGAAATTGCTGCTGCTACAGAGGTGTCAGACATACATCCTCTATTCCTGGGTGCTGCCCAGTGTAAAAATCCCAATTTACCCTGCTGGGGTTATAGGTACTGCTGGTACCATCTCTATATACTTTATACTACCCTGTGCCAGGGGGTTGTTGGACAATGGACCAGAACGCTGCTCAGCTTCAGGCCATGATTAATGAGGCAGTTGCTGCCTCGATGGAGAAGGCTTTCTCCAGAATTATGACGGCGGCTGATGGGCCAGATAACCTCGCTGAGGTACCGCAACAGGACTACGATTCCGAGGCTTCGGAGTCACAGGTTCGTGCCGACTCTCGGCCACAAAAACGCCATTGGAAAGGAGAGAAGGGCTCTGCTAATCCGGACAGGGGCAAGGCCCCCGCCAAGCGCGATAAACCGTCTCCTCTCACTCCCTCGCCTGAACATCAATACTCCTCGGACGAGGAGGATAAGCTTTCTCCCTCCATGAATATTCTGGACTCGTGGCAGGCCGCGGACTCCGACGTTCCGGAGGACGCCTGGGGCTCGGATGAGGGCGCGTTTTCCGGTGACCAAAAGGGCACCTTTCTCGACACCGCCCAGCTACCCGACGACTCGGCGCCACCGCTGGAAGATGAGGAAACCATCCTGGACCCCTCCGGCCAACGTCTCTTCGATCCGAGAAACATCCGTCATTCACGTTCTGGAGACTGGACGCCTCCGGATCACCTCGCAAAGTTTATGCACCTATGGCTACGCAAACCTATGGACAAAACGGTTCGCAACCGTTTACGATCCGAATGCCCTCGCCCTCTGTTACCCGACTTCGTGGCGCAAACTCCGGAGTTCGACCAGATCATGACCACCTTTATGTCTAGGGGTGGTCGGGACCCTCGCAAAGGGGTTGAGAAGGCATTCCACGGCGTGCAGGATAAGCTGTTGGACTCCATTGGTCCACTTTCCCGCATTTTGTATTTGGCGGATGATGCCCTAGCGCGATCAGAGGAGTTTGACGCTAATACGGTTCGTGAATGGGCTCACGACATTAGAGAATGGGCTCAACGGTGCTTCTGCTTTGTAGGCAACGCCAACGTAGCCCTCTCTTCTGAGAGGAGGAAAGCAGCATTACTCCGTCTTGACGGAAAATTGGTGGAATTGGGCACCAAAGAACTAGGACCTCTGGCACAGGGCAAGCTATTTGGTGAGACTTTTCTGAAGGAGCTCAATAGACATGTGAATGTCTTTACCTCGCTTAACAAAGCACAGACCTCCATGAAGCGGGTCTTCTGAGCCAACTCCCAAAGGGGTGTTTTTGGAAGGGCTGGCCGCCACAGAGGCCGAGCAGCCAGCCGATTCTGGCCTTCGGGCCCCAGTTCTCAAAGGCCTCAACCGTTCTACCCAGAAACAGGCTATAGACAGCCTTTCTCCTTCACCAGAGGAGCCGACAGAGGTCGTGGATCACGTGCCCGGGGCAGGGCTTGCTTCAACTCCACCGGTAAGTCGTCACCTGTTGCAGGTACCTCTTCTCACTCATACAGCAGGTCGTATTTCCCTTTGTTTTCAGAACTGGGCGGCTATATCGTCGGACGCATGGATACTCCAGACGGTGCAGGGTTACGTCATAGACTTCGTGGGACGTCCAGACCAGTCGATCATGCCACATCCTTTTCTCTGCTCCGCAGAAGACTACAGGTTGATAGCAAACGAGCTACTAGACCTCCACTCCAAGGGTGCGGTGGAGCCCGCACACGACCAGGGAGGCTTTTTCAGCAATCTTTTCTTGGTGAAGAAAAAGACCGGGGATTTCAGACCAGTCTTAAACTTAAAAAAGCTCAACTCCTACGTGCGATACAGGCACTTCAAGATGGAGGGCATACACCTTCTGAGGGACCTCCTTCGAGACGGAGATTGGTTCACGAGACTGGACCTCAAAGACGCGTACTTGTCAGTACCGGTCCACTTGACCTGCCGACGTTTCCTCAGATTCCTGTGGCAAGGTCGGCCGTGGCAGTTCACGTGCCTCCCTTTCGGCCTCAGTTCAGCCCCGTGGTGTTTCACCAAGTTGCTGAAGCCTGTGGTCGCACATCTTCGTGCTCAAGGGATTCGGTGCATTATATACCTGGACGACCTGCTTCTGTTTTGCGACGACAGGTTCGAACTGACTCGGCACACACGTTTTACCGTCGACTTCCTGACCTCCCTAGGGTTCGTGGTGAACTTCTTGAAGTCGGAGTTGTCCCCGACTCAGACTGTCCAGTTTCTGGGATTCGAGATAGACTCCAGGTCCAGCACACTACGCTTACCAGCGACGAAGATCGCGGCTATCAAGAAGGAATTGCGCAGAGTCATCCGCTGCTTCTCCATTCCACTCCGTACTCTGGCTCGGATCGTAGGTCTACTATCCGCTTCCATTCAGGCCATTTTCCCGGGACCGCTCCACTACAGGGCGATGCAACGTCTGAAGACCTATTTTCTCCATCGGAATCCTTCCTACGATCAATCGATCCCGATAACGGAAGAGGTCAGGGAGGAATTCAGATGGTGGCTAGACAGCATGGAGGCTTGGAACGGCCGAGCCATCTTCGGGAGCTCTCCCGACGTCGTTTTGGAGTCGGACGCCAGCCTTTGGGGCTGGGGCGCGACGGGCGGAGGCAGATCAACAGGAGGCGCCTGGACCGCTCAAGAGAGTCTTCTCCACATCAACTGCCTGGAACTGTTGGCGGGGTCGTTCGCTATCCGCAGTCTGGCGAAGGACAAGTCACATTGCTGTATTCTCTTGCGGATGGACAACATCTCGGCGGTCCGCTATATCAACCGCCTGGGCGGAGCCCGTTCCCGTCTACTGTCGGAGGTGACGAAGGAGATCTTCGACTTCTGCCTTCCCCGCAACATTTCACTCAAGGCGGAATACCTTCCGGGGGAGACGAATCTGATGGCAGACTGGTTCTCACGTCACTGGAGGGACAGCAGTGACTGGAGATTGGATCCTCAGGTCTTTCAACGACTCTCGGTCAGGAGGGGCCCCTTCCGACTGGACCTATTCGCTTCCCGCAACAACAGGCAGACTCCGGCCTACTTCAGCTGGCTACCGGATCCGGAGAGTTTAGCGGTGGACGCGTTTCTCCAACAGTGGCCAGCCAAGGGAGCGTACGCCTTTCCCCCTTTCAGCATGATCGCACGGACAATTCAATTCCTGAGGAATCAACGCATTTCTCTCCTGCTCGTCGCTCCGCTTTGGCGGAGTCAACCGTGGTTCCCGGACCTTCTGGAGCTCTCCTACATCGATCCGTTGCTTCTACCGTCTTTCCCGATGCTCCTCACGGACCCGAAAGGGAATCCGCATTCCCTGGTACTCGAGGGCCGTCTCCTTCTGGTGGCTTGGGCTCTTTCCGGGGAGCCTGGCAGACCAGCGATTTATCGCAGGCAGCTAGAGACCTCATATGGGACTCCTGGGCTCCTGGAACTAGAAGATGTTACTTATCAGCTTGGGATTCCTGGTCCTCTTGGTGCTGTGAACGGGACTTCGATCCATTTACGGCACCTGTGACCGCCATATTGAATTTTCTGTCACATTTGTTCTCTTTGGGCCACTCCTATCGTTCTCTCAACGTGGTGCGCTCCGCTATTTCGGCGGCGCACGTTCCCTCTCTTGGTATCCCAATCGGTAGGGATCCACTTGTTTGCCGTTTACTTAGGGGTATAAGGTTGCAGAGACCTCCAGGCCCCAGATATTCTCGTCTCTGGGATGTGGCCTTGGTTCTTCAGTTTCTGAGAGATTGGCCGACTAATACCTCCCTCTCTCTAAGACAGCTGTCGGCCAAGTTGACCTTGTTACTTTGCCTCGTTTCCTTTCGTCGAGTTTCGGACGTACGGGCTTTCGACGTCGACGCCTTTTCGGTCTCTCCGGAGGGAGTTACCTTTCGGGTGTCTAGACGTACCAAGTCCAACTCTACGTCAGTCTTTTATCCCTTCTTTGCCTCAGAACCGCAACTTTGTGTCGTTTCTACCCTTACTCGGTACGTTGAGGTCACTTCCGCGCTTCGAACTTCTGCCTCGGGACAGCTTTTGGTGTCCTACGTTCGGCCTCACGTTCCCGTCTCAACTACTACACTCGCCAGGTGGATACGGTGGCTTCTGTCTCTGGCGGGCGTGGACCCCTGTTTTGGGGCACATTCAGTTCGTGGGGCGGCTGCTTCCTCGGCCTTCTCGGCAGGCGCTTCTCTGACAGACATCCTACATTCGGCGGACTGGTCGAGGGAGTCTACCTTCAGGACATTCTACTTTCGTCTAAGCACGGGGGAGGCTATGTGTCTTGTGAATCAGCGTTAAAAAATGCAAAATACGAAGCCTCCTGTCATGTGGTAAAATTGAAGATTATGCTAGCGCTAGTGTACTTATAATCTTAATTTTAGTAATGACAGGAGGCGAGTATTTTCCCACCTCTTTCCCACCCTTGGTAAGTGTTCGTGGGTAAGTATATGGTTTCATTCCCTTTTGCGTTTTAGCAGCCAAGATCCTTTTAAGTGATGTCATTTACTGTCATTTTATGTGGGTCATGCCTGCATGCAGGTTCAGTTTCGGTTCCTAACCCATTTCATATTGTTTTTCAGTATAAATGCTTGAAGTTTCCGGTCCAACTTCAGGGAGTTTCTTCGTGTCGATCGGACTTCGTCTCACGGAGATCTGAATGCGGACAGAAGGTCTTTTGATTCCGGTTACAGTTCATTCCGGATTTTCTTCATGCCTTACAGTTACAGGACAAGGAGTTCGTTCGGTGGTTCGTGGTTTAAGAGACATTGACTTTAGTTTATCCAGTTTTTTCTGATGTCGCATGCGAAAGAGGAGGAGGAGTCTCACGGCTCAGAATATATTACCTCCTATTGCATTTTGATTGGTTACTGTTTTAACTGTTTCTTTACTGCTATGTGGAGTAAGTAAAGAGAGTTTAATGCAAAATACTCGCCTCCTGTCATTACTAAAATTAAGATTATAAGTACACTAGCGCTAGCATAATCTTCAATTGTCAGCAACGCTTCCTGTTTCCTCTCCATCAAACAAATCTACATCCCATACCTTATGATGCAGTATTTTTTTTTATTAGCAAACAAGTGAAAAGGTATACATTTTTTATTTCAACAAAGGGATCAAAAGAAGCACAAGAAAGCTCAAAATTCGAGTTTGTGAACATGTACGTTACATTTTATCTGCCAAACACTTCAAACTCCACCATAACTATCATCCTCGGATATTGAAAGTCTATGCGATTGGTTGCATCTGCATTAACTTATGGGCTGGAGATACTGCAAAGCAATTGGCACAAAAAGAATGCAAATTGATTTAGACATTGAATATATTGCATCCCCCTATGGGTTGAATGAGGCCTCTGGCTTTACATCTTCCTCTGAACACTGGCACCACATATTGTGGACTTGTTTTAATATTTTTTTTTACTATTATTGTTAATAGGGAATTTTCTTCCATGGAAGTGCAGGGGTTAGTTTCTATATCTAGTGAGATTTTACCTGAAATAGTGTCAAAATAGAAAACACATCCATTTGTGGCAATGAGCCTGCCGCTGCCATCTTGATTAAAGATCTCGCACAAAATCCTGCGAACGGTGACGCATGACTTCACCACACCGGCCGACATGATGATGTCATCATGGGCTGCGTGAGATTTTGCATTAGATCTTCAATCAAGATGACGGCGACCTGCCTGTTGTGAGCAAATGGATGAGGTAAGTGTGATTTTTTTTTATTTTATTTTACTATCAGATGCCGTGATCAGCTATGACTGCGCCATCTGAGGGGTACAATGAGGGGTACTCAATATTATACTTTTATGTGTAATTACACGTTTTACTATTACTGTATTGTTGTAGAAGGTTTTCCATTGCAGTTGTGGGGGTGGTATTTACTCTTCTTTCTACATATTGGTTTGTACACAGCAATTCACATATTTACTATGTACATTTTAGTATTCAGACTTTCATCACCATTAACATCACATTGATCAAACATTTTATATGCTTATACTGTATATTGGTTTGTACACAGCAATTTATATATGTATTAGGCTACATGCACACGACCGTATGTGTTTTGCAGTCCGCAAAAAAAACAAATAACGTTCCGTATGGCATCCTTTTTTTTGCAGAGCCATTGTAATAATGCCTATCCTTGTCCGCAAACTAGAAAAAAATAGGACATGCACAATTTTTTTTGCGGGGCAATGGAACAGACATACTGATGCGGACAGCACACGGTGTGCTGTCTGTGTTTTTTGCGGACCCATTGAAATTAATGGGTCCACATCCTATCCGCAAAAAAAAAAAAAACGTACACGGAAACAAGCAACGTTCGTGTGCATGTAGCCTTATATATATTTTTTATTCTCATTCACACTTTAATCACCACTCACACATTCCACAGACATTATTCTCATTTATATTGTCATTTGCATTTCTCACATTTTTAGATATTTTTATACATAATTTTTTCTTCTCCTTTGCCTTCTTGAGGTTTTTTGCAAAATTTTTAAATTATAAAAAAAATTTATGTGACTTTTTTTATTGCTTTTTTTATCAACACTTATGTTTTTTGTTAAATGATAACAAATTATACAACTTTAACATTTTGGTACGTTACATGATTTTTCACTTTACAGTTTTAATTTTTGAATAATTTATTTATTTTCAAATTTTTCAAATGTTATACTGTTTGGCATGGATGACTAATGTTATATGATTATTTTTACAAATGAATTTAGTCATCTACCTTAAATATTTATTGCAAGGGTTATGAATCATGGTTGAGAGATTATTTATGTATATATTGATATTAATTATGTTAAGTGATCATCTTGTCTAAGGTATATTTATTATGCTCCAATGGTCCTTTTTCATTGTGCACAAAGAATGTGTGGTTATGGATATGGAGGTATTCTTTTGCTTAATCAATAGGGGGCACTGTACCTTTGTCCAAGTGCTCCTGGCCGTTTATGAGTCCTTCTGGCCCACCCAGCATCTGTATTGACGTTGTGTATTGGCACTGTGCTGGAGTTTAGAGTTTTAAACAGCAGGCACCTGGGACTAATGTCCACAATCAGTGTTATCAGACTTTTAACCCTTGAGATTCCATGGTCAAATGTGACTACAGCATCAGAGGGAGCAAAAACCTGGAAGGGTGTGCTTCTGGGTGTGCTTCAGCTACCCCCAGTGAGAATCAAGGGGAGTCGGATTCATTGTATGGCGCTCCATAGGAACATAAGAAGTCATTTACTAATGTAATTTTGCCTATTTTTGGCATATTTCTTGTGCAGATTGAGGTGCAAAGGTTAAATGCGCTGTAATATGTGACTTTTCTAAAAAAGGGAATGTGATGTAGGCGGCAAAGGAGACTCATGTATCATTTTCTATGCCTGTTTTAGGCATAGAAAATAGTCTAACTTTAAGCTAGCAAGGAAGCTTGCATAGATTTAGATTGAAGGTGGATTTGCCGAAGTTATGTAGAGACTAGCTCTTCTTCATAACTTGGACGGATCCACCGCCAGCACAAGTCTGTTCTTCTATCGCCCTTCTTTGTGGCAGACCAAATCCCCAAACAGTACTGTGTCCTTGTCATCACCATCATCATCAACTTTTTCTCTTGCTCAGACTGCTCCTCCTTATCCTCCAATCTATCATGAGACATCCATAACGTAATGTATAGCCATAAGAAAACTATTCGCAAGCAGCAATTGAATCGTGCAAAAGCTGAACTCCCACATGGCCATATTGTACCACTTAGCTGAGGTAAATGTGGTGCAGTTTGGCGCCTTCACCAAAATTTTATTCTGCAGGCACTATTATTTTTGGCCAGCTGTCCACAAAATCGATCTCGTCATTCTCCAAATGTGACGTAGTTCCACAGGTTCACCAAAATATAATTCAGCAGGCATTATTATTTGTAGCCAGCTGTCCATATAATGTGTATGGTCATTCTCCAAATGAGGCTTTTTTGTTTGTTCAAACAAATTTTATTCTTCTCTCTAGAATTCATAATTCTGTCCATATAAAGTGCCTTCTCCAACATGCCTTCACCAAAATTGTATTCTTTATGGAATTTGTACTTCTGATCAATTGTCCATAAAAAGGTTCTCATCATTCTTCAAATGTGGTGCAGTCCCACAACTTCACCAAAATTAAATCAGTAGGAATTAGTAGTGAACTTCTTGCCAGCTGTTTGTAAAAATAGTCTTGTCATTCTCCAAATGTCATTCTCCAAATTTTGCTATTCTTCTCTGTGGCATTAATAAGGTACTTCTGAATAGTGGTCCATAAAATGTGTCTTAGGCCTCATGCACACGACAGTATTTTTTCACGGTCCGCAAAAACGGGGTCCGTAGGTCCGTGATCCGTGACCGTTTTTTCGTCCGTGGGTCTTCCTTGATTTTTGGAGGATCCACGGACATGAAAAAAAAGTCGTTTTGGTGTCCGCCTGGCCGTGCGGAGCCAAACGGATCCGTCCTGAATTACAATGCAAGTCAATGGGGACGGATCAGTTTGACGTTGACACAATATGGTGCCATTTCAAATGGATCCGTCCCCATTGACTTTCAATGTAAAGTCTGGAGTCCCTTTTATACCATCGGAGTTTTCTCCAATCCGATGGTATATTCTAACTAGAAGCGTCCCCATAACCATGGGAATGCCTCTATGTTAGAATATACTGTCGGAAATGAGTTAGATCGTGAAAACTCATTTCCGACAGTATATTCTAACACAGAGGCGTTCCCATGGTGATGGGGACGCTTCTAGTTAGAATATACTACAAACTGTGTAGATGACTGCCCCCTGCTGCCTGTCAGCACCCGATCTCTTACAGGGGGCCGTGATCAGCACAATTAACCCCTCAGGTGCCGCACCTGAAGGGGTTAATTGTACTATCATATCCCTCTGTAAAAGATCAGGGCTGCCAGGCAGCAGGGGGCAGACCCCCCCCCTCCCCAGTTTGAATATCATTGGTGGCCAGTGCGCCCCCCCCCTCCCTCCCTCTATTGTAATAATAGGTTGGTGGCACAGTGTGCGGCCCCCCGCCACCCCCCCACTCTATTGTAATAATTCGTTGGTGGCACAGTGTGCGCCCCCCCATCCGCCACCCCTCCCTCTATAGCAGTAACAACATTGGTGCGCCCCCCATCGGCCCCCCCTCCCTCTATAGCATTAACAACATTAGGGCTTTCATAGACGTCTGTTTCCTGCCGGGCTCCTTTCTGTTAGAGAGCCCTGTTCATCCTGAGCCTCCTGGTGCCAGACACCGATCATTAGGACATAGGCTGTAGTATTTTACTCTGCCGGCCATTAGTGGTTGTCACCCATCGTCTCCAGGGTAACGCATCAGGGGTTAATAGCCTCCATTAACATGTCCTTGTCGTATGAGCTTACAATCCTGTTCTGTTCTTTCCTCCTCCTTCCTCCCCCTCCCATCCCCCCCCCCCATCATTGGTGGCAGCAGAGTTCCGATCGGAGTCCCAGTTTAATCTCTGGGGCTCCGATCGGTAACCATGGCAACCAGGACGCTACTGCAGCCCTGGTTGCCATGGGGGGGCCGCAATGATATTCAAACTGGGGAGGGGGGGGGTCTGCCCCCTGCTGCCTGGCAGCCCTGATCTCTTACAGGGGGATATGATAGTACAATTAACCCCTTCAGGTGCCGCACCTGAAGGGGTTAATTGTACTGATCACGGCCCCCTGTAAGAGATCGGGTGCTGCCAGGCAGCAGGGGGCAGTCTTGTACACAGTTTGTAGTGTATTCTAACTAGAAGCGTCCCCATCACCATGGGAACGCCTCTGTGTTAGAATATACTGTCGGATATGAGTTTTCACGAAGTGAAAACTTAGATCTGAAAAAGCTTTTATGCAGACGGATCTTCGGATCCGTCTGTTTGAAAGTAACCTACGGCCACGGATCACGGACACGGATGCCAATCTTGTGTGCATCCGTGTTCTTTCACGGACCAATTGACTTGAATGGGTCCGTGAACCGTTGTCCGTCAAAAAAATAGGACAGGTCTATTTTTTTGACGGACAGGATACACGGATCACGGTCTCGGCTGCAAAACGGTGCATTTTCCGATTTTTCCACGGACCCATTGAAAGTCAATGGGTCCGCGAAAAAAAAAAACGGAAAACGGCACAACGGCCACGGATGCACACAACGGTCGTGTGCATGAGGCCTTAATCTGCAAATGTGGCACAGTTCCTCACCTTCATCTGAATTTTATTCTTCTCTGTGCCATTTTTTCTAGTCGTTCTAAAAATGTTGTGCAGTTTCATGTCTTCACCAAAATTTAAGTCTCCAATCCCACTATCTATGCTAAAACAAGTAGCAGTAGCCGTAGCAGCCAGTTCAGTTCGCTGCATAATGGATCAGTTTTTTTCCACTAACGCGCCAACCTGACACACATCAGTAAATGGACATGCATTGCCTAGGAGACATCAGAGTATAATGTACCAATTTTCAGGCAAATTGGTACACTTTTGATTTGAGTAGAATCGATTCGGACCCAAATAAAATTTTCAGAACAATTTGGGAAATCAGACCTGAAACATATCTCAAGAAACTCATAGCTCTGTATATGTAGGAAAACAGTCTTCAATTCTAGGTTTATGTCTTTTTTTCAATTTCTCGAAGTCACAAGTTAACCATAGAACAAGAATTTATTAGTACAAATTTACTGACCGTTGTTTGTATAATTCCCAATACTTAGGCCAAGAAGATGTTCTCAAATACCAGGGATAATATTAGATTTCATAAATGCATGCATTTTGACAGTTACCAATTGCCAGAATTGTTCAAGAAGGGGGCATGACCAGAGCATATGAGTAATTCCTGAAGCATCTTCATGGCATCTTGGGCACTCTGCATTATCCTTTCCCATTTCAGCCTCTCAGGAATATATACTAATCGATTAACTGGAAAAAAATGTGATATACGATTAGTATTTAATGAGCCAATCACCACTATTTTCAAAATAGTCAAACCTAGGTTTCCCATTTACAATAGTTATTACTACATCCTTGTTTTAAAACTAAAGAATAATTGTATATATTTATGTCACGAGAAGGGGAATGGGAAAGGTGCAAACTGACTCCACCCACACCCCTGTCCCTGCCTACTTGCACTTACCCATCCTAGGCAAAGAAGCGCAACTGGGAGGTGATCCCTAACCTAAGTGCGGAGAGACAAACATTCTACCTCTCAACACAGAGAGGTAGAACTAGAAAAGCAGGGGACAAGCAGAGGCAGCGTCAATATACAATCGAGAGTCAATACCAGGAGAAGCAGTAGTACAAAATGAAGCGAGTGTGGCCGGGTCCTCTCCGCCCCCCCATTGCTCTGGAGAGGAGGACGCAACACACATCCTTGCTCCGAACTTATTGCAGGGCGCCGGCAGCACTGAAGGAACAGAGCGTGAATCTGGCGCCCTGTGACAGTACCCCCCCTTATATGAGGGGCAACCGGACCCAAAGACGCTGGAGAAGGTTTTTCTGGGTGAGTGAGATGAAATTTTCTAATCAACCTAGAAGCATGAATCTTATTCACTGGTACCCAGGACTTTTCCTCGGGTCCATAGCCCTTCCAATGGACAAGGTACTGAAACAAATTACAAACTTTTTCTAACATTAATGATTTTAGAAATAATAAATTAATTTTGACCATTCACCAATGCTGAGGAAGGGACTGCCTGAGATGGAACTATGGGTGAAATATACTTTTCAAGCAAGATTTATGAAATACATTGTGGATACAAAACGAGTCTGGCAGCTTCAACCTAAAAGATACAGGATTAATGATCAAGAATTTCATATAGTCCAACAAATCGCGGCACAAATTTTCTAGAATACACCTTTAAGGACAAATTTTTTGTGGACAACTAGACTTTCTCCGCAACTTTAAAATTAACCCATTTGGAACGCTTCCTATTAGCTTTAATTTTCTGAACCTGCTGAGCTTTTTCCAGGTTTGATTTAACCCAAGTCCAAACTGTGCACAGTTCTGAATTTACACAGCTTCAGGGTTAGGTGAGGAAATAGATGAACAAGAATTAAATCGAGGATGGAAACCAAAATTACAGAGAAACGGCGAGACTCCAGTGGAAGAGTTCACACGGTTATTGATGGCAAACTCTGCCAAAGGAAGATATTTCACCCATAATTGCTGATTATCAGAGATGTAAGATCTTAAAAATTGTCCCACAGCCTGTTTCAATTGTTCAGTCTGCTCATTAGTCTTGGGATGAAAAACTGATGAAAAGGACAATGATATCTCACACCTCTGACAAAATGCTCTCCAAAACTTAGAAACAAATGGAACACCCCTGTCAGATACAATGTTCTCCGGAACTCCATGCAATCGTATCACTTGCTCAATAAAAACAGAAGCCAGAGTCTTGGCATTTGGGAGCTTGGCCAGAGGAAAAAAATGTACCATCTTACTAAACCTATCAGCCACTACCCAAACCATAGATTTACCCTCAGAGGGTGGCAAGTCAGTAATGAAATCCATAGAAATATGTGACCAGGGTTTACTAGGAATGGGTAATGGTCGTAATTCACCAGCAGGACGTGTTCTAGGAGTCTTGGACCTGGCACATACCTCACAAGCAGATACAAAAGAACTGACATCCCTAGATAAGGTGGGCCACCAATAAGACCTGGATACCAGGATGGCCACATAAAACAGAATCATGGCACTCACCTAGCAGAAGGAGATGGAAATGACCAGGAACATATAACTTATCTGTGGGTGTCTGCTCCGGAACTAGGTCTTGTGCCGCCTCAATGTCAGAAGCAAGATCCGCAGATAAAGATGCCCTAATTATGTTAGCCGTCAAGATAGGTTCAGGAGGAGTGTCAGGAGGCTGAAATGCACAAAAACTCTGAGACAAAGCATCAGCTTTCACATTCTTACTTCCTGGCCTGAAAGTAATAGAGAAGTTAAAATGCGTGAAGAACAATGCCTATCTGGCCTGGTGAGAATTCAGACGTTTAGCGGATTCTAGAAATAATAAATTTTTGTGATCAATAAGAACAGTGATGCAATGTTTGGCCCCCTCCAAAAAATGTCTCCACTCCTCAAATGCCCATTTAATGGCTAACAATTTAAGATTACCAATATCATAATTCCTCTCAATAGGAGAGAATTTTCATGAAAAAAAAGCACAAGGTCTTAGATTAGTGAGGTTAGAGGGTCCCTGAGAAAGACTAGCCCCCACCCCATCATCAGAAGCATCAAACTCCACCACAAAAGATTTATCCTGATCTGGCTGAATCAAGCCTGGGGCGTTCCCAAAAGATTTCTTAAGAGTTTTGAAGGCTTCTGTGGCCTCTCCAGGCCAGTTAACAATTAGCAATTACAGACATTTTTAAAATAAATTTATGATAATAATTAGAGAACCTAAGGAAGCGCTGTAATGCTTTAAGGGAAGATGGCCTTACCCAGTCTTGAAAAGCCTGTATCTTACCAGGATCCATCTTAAACAAGTGTGGAGTAAGGATGTAACCTAGATACAGAATCTCTTGTACCCAAAAATACATTTTTCTAATTCGGCAGATAATAGATTTTTACTTAGAATTTCAAGCACTTGTTTGATATGAATAACATGGGAATGCCAAGTCCGAGAAAAAAATCTAATTATCATCAAGATATACAATTATACATTTACCGATAAATTCTTTGAATATGTCATCCATAAAATTTTGAAAGACTGCAGGAAAGACTGCATTACTGAGCCCAAAAGGCATGACAGTGTATTCAAAGTGTCCCTCATGAGTATTAAAAGCAGTCTTCCATTCCTCCCATTGTTTGATACGGATCAAATTATATGCCCCTCTCAAATCAAGTTTGGAAAACCATGATGCCCCCAGAATCTGATTAAACAGATCGGGGCTCAATGAAAGAGTCTATTGATTTTTTAAGGTAATTTTGTTCAATTCGCGATAATCAATACACGTCTAAGGTCTCCATCCTTCTTTTTGACAAAAAATAACCCCACCCCCTTAGGAGACACAGAGGGTCTGATGTGTCCTTTATATATGAAGGTAACACCTTAGATTCTGCAGAGATACCCACCTGTATAATGGGTAAACAAGAGTTACATTTAGGACCCCATTTTTCGACCTCACCTCTGGTCAAATTAATGACAGAGTTATGTAATTGGAGCCAGGGCATACCTAAAACCATCTCAGCGGGCAAATTTTATAAGATCAACAAGGAGCAATTCTCAGTGTGGGTTACCCCTACAGTCAGGGCTATTTCAGGTGTACAAAACTTAACAGTGCCTTCCAGCAAAGGGGTAGAGTCAATGGCTACAATGTAGATAGGGCTGGGAAGGATTAAACTAGGTATCCCCACCTGCGAGCAAATTTAAGATCAATAAAGTTAGAGGCTGACCCAGAGTCAATAAATACACTGCCTGACCACTTGTTTACTCAAAATGAAATAGTAATAGGTACCAAAAACTTTTGCTTTACCACCTCAGGGAGTATCTTTAGATCCCTCAGGTTTAGGTGATCTTCTCGAAGGAGGGACCTTGGGACATTGCGGATCCAATGGTTGTAGTCACCACAGTAGAAACATGTACCACAGCTACGGCGTTGGTCTCTTCTGGTCAAACTGAGCTGCATAGGTTCGTCAGTACAAGGCTCGGAATTGATTCCCACAGGATTGGTCTCAGATTTGGACATAACCTGTGGAAAAAACAAATGTTCCTGCTGTCTCTCCCTAATGCGTCTGTCCAGTCTTACAGCAAGAGTCATGGTTTGTTCCAAGGTTCCATGAGAAGGATAACTTACTAGCATGTCTTTGAGAGTCTCAGATAGGCCAGACCTGAACTGACTTTTAAGAGCAGGTTCATTCTAACCAGAAGGAACGCACAATTTACGAGATTGAGTACAGTAGTCTTCTACAAGAGATTTTAACTGACTCTCCGCTACAGACGCTCTGTCAGGTTCATCATACAAAACCCCATGAGTTTGAAAAAATGCGTCGACAGATCACACTGAGAATCAAGAGGAAATGAAAATGCCCAGTCCTGGGGGTCACCTTGTAATAAGAACATAACAATTCCCACTCTTTGTTGTGCAGAGCCAGAAGTGTGAGGGCGCAAACGGAAATACAGTTTACAGCTTTCCTTAAAGGCTAAAAAACAATTACGGCCCCCCCCCCCCCGAGAACCTCAACATGCGGTTCCGCTTGTAGTGTGGATGAGGAAGAAATAGAGACGTTACGGGCAGCTTCTTGTACTTGGAACCTCTCCACTAACTACTGGGCCAGGTTTTGGACATGATCCGTGAGAGTTTGCAACTGATCCATGATATGGTATGGGCCTGTGATTCTGACACGAGAAGGGGAATGGGAAAGGTGCAAACTGACTCCACCCACACCCCTGTCCCAACCTACTTGCACTTACCCATCCTAGACAACAGAGCGCAACTGGGTGGCGATCCCTAACCGAAGTAAGTGCGGATATACAAACAACACTGACAAACACAGAGAGGTAGAACTAGCAAAGGTCAGAACCAGGAGGTCAAGGAGGTACCAGGGGACAAGCAGAGGCAGTGTCAATATACAATCGAGAGTCAATACCAGGAGAAGCAGTAGTACAAAAGGAGCGAGCAGAAGACAAAGTCAAATAACAAGCCAAAATACTAATACCAAGTTAAATGTCAAAAGAAAGATACACAAGGTATAGGACCTTAATCACAGGCAACCTGTGGCCAGCAGGCTGCTGTTAAAATAGGGGAGAGATGGAGTCATGTGACGTTAAAATAGGGGAGAGAAGGAGTCATGTGACGTGGCCAGCGTCACATGATTCATCCCCCTGCATACAGCTGAGCGCTGAGTGCCCAGTTCAGCGCTCAGGCTCTTCGCAGTAACTATAGTAGTGGAGGACACCAGCCACGCTAAGGAGGCGTGCACGGTCGGGTCCTCTCCCCCCCTGTTGCTCTGGAGACGAGGACGCAGCGCACATCCTTGCTCTGAATATGTCGCAGGGCGCCAACGGCACTGAAGCAACAGAGCGTGAAGCCGGTGCTCTGTAACATAGTACACAAGGCCGAAAAATGACATTTGTCCATCCAGTTCAGCCTGTCATCCTGCAAGTTGATCCAGAGGAAGACAAAAAATAAAATAAAAAATGAGGTAGAAGTCACTTTAGGGGAATAAAAAAATTTAGGGGAATAAAAAAAATTAGATCTTCCCTCAGTCGTCTTTTTTCTAAAGTGAATAACTCTAATTTTGATAATCTTTCAGGGTACTGTAGTTGCCTCATTCCAGTTATTACTTTAGTTGCCCTCCTCTGGACCCTCTCCAGCTCTGCTATGTCTGCCTTGTTCACAGGAGCCCAGAACTGCACACAGTACTCCATGTGTGGTCTGACTAGCGATTTGTAAAGTGGTAGGACTATGTTCTTATCAAGGGCATCTATGCCCCTTTTTATGCAACCCATTATCTTATTAGCAGCTGCCTGCCACTGGTTTTTGCAGCTTAGTTTGCTGTTTATTAAAATTCCTAGATCCTTTTCCATGTCAGTGTTACCAAGTGTTTTACAATTTAGCATGTACGGGTGACTTGCATTATTCCTTCCCATGTGCATAACTTTACATTTGTCAGTGTTAAACCTCATCTGCCACTTATCTGCCCAAGCCTCCAATCTATCCAGATCCCTCTGTAGCAGTATACTATCCTCTTCAGTGTTAATTACTTTACACAGTTTAGTGTCATCTGCGAAAATTGATATTTTACTATGCAAGCCTTCTACAAGATCATTAATAAATATATTGAAGAGAATAGGGCCCAATACTAACCCCTGAGGTACCCCACTAGTGACAGTGACCCAATCTGAGTGTGCACCGTTAATAACCACCCTCTGTTTTCTATCACTCAGCCAGTTACTTACCCGCATACAGACGTTTTCTCCCAGTCCGAGCATTCTCATTTTATATACTAACCTTTAATGTGATACAGTGTCAAATGCTTTGGAGAAGTCCAGATATACGACATCCATTGATACGCCGCTGTCAAGTCTAGAACTTACCTCCTCATAGAAACTGATTAAATTAGTTTGGCATAATCGATCCCTCATGAAGCCATGCTGATATGGTGTTATTTGCTTATTTCCGTTAAGATGCTCTAAGATAGCATCTCAGAAAACCTTCAAACTGTTTACCCACAACAGATGTTAAACTTACCGGCCTATAGTTTCCAGACTCTGTTTTTGGACCCTTTTTGAATATTGGCACAACATTTGCTATGCGCCAATCCTGTGGAACATTCCCTGTCGGTATAGAGTCCCAAATATCAGAAATAAGGATCTGGCTATGACATTACTTAATTCCCTTAGGATACGGGGGTGTATGCCATCCGCTCCTGGCGATTTGTCTATTTTAATCTTTTTAAGTCGCTGTTGTACTTCTTCCTGGGTCAGACAGGACACTTTTAATGGGGAATTTATTTTTACATTCAGCATTTCATCTGACAGTTTATTTTCCTCAGTGAATACATTGAAAAAAAAAAAAAAAATGAACAGCTTTGCTTTCTCCTCGTCGCGCTCTGCGACTTCCCCCTCATTACTCTTTAAAGGGCCGACACCTTCAGATTTATACTTTTTAACATTTATATAATTGAAGAAGATTTAAAGGGAACCTGTCACCAGTTTTATGGTGTCCTAACTAAGGGCAACATAAATAAGTGACTGATTCGCTTAGGAAAATGCTGGGTCACTTTCTTTAATTGACCCAGTCAATCTGCCAACATCTTGTATTAAAAAGCTCCAGCTGATAATGATGAGTCATGAATATTCATGAGCTCCTGACTCTCCCCGCCCACCTGCTGCTGAATGACAGTTTGTTTCCATAGGAATCAGCAGCAGGTGGGCAGGGGAGTGGCTATAGCTCTGAATTAAATAAACGCTGGACTCAATGACATCACGCCGGACTCGAATCAGCTCATTAGCATGCGGCATCTTTGTGTGTATATTATGGGGTAACCATCTGTCACACCAGTAAGTGAATACATCCAAGGTACTTTTTAGCAGTTAATGATTGTATATAATTAGTTAGATTATAATCAAATATCCACATGACAGGTTCCCTTTAAGGGTTAGTTTTACTCTCTTTGGCAATAATTCTCTCGGTCTCTAGTTTGGCCGCTTTTATTGGTTTTTTACATGTTCTATTTTTTTCCACATAGTTTTTCAGTGCTTCCTCGCTACCTTCCTGTTTTAGTGATTTATATGCTTTATTTTTGTCATTTATTGCTTTCTTTACAGTTCTATTTATCCACATAGGTTTCTTTTTGTTCCTTAACCTTTTATTCCCATAAGGAATATACCCCTCACATTGAGATTTTAGGATGCTTTTAAAGATATCCCATTTTGTGGCTGTATTTTTATTTTTGATGACTTTGTCCCAGTTAGTTACGCCTATGGCCTCTCTTAGTTGGCCAAATTTTGCTTTTTTGAAGTTTGGTATTTTTGTTTCTCCCTGTAGAAACACTTTTTTTGAATAATAATTGGAAGGTTATTACTTTATAGTCACTATTTCCCAGGTGTCCCCCAACCTGCACGTCTGTTGTTCTGTCAGGCTTATTGGTTAATACTAAGTCCAGTATAGCTGTCCCTCTAGTCAGGTCCTGAACCAGTTGGGAGAGGTAATTGTCTGTGGTTATTGCCAAGAACCTGTTTCCTTTATGGGATATACAGCTTTCAGTTTCCCAGTCGATATCTGGGTAGTTCAAGTCCCCCATAATACCCACCTCATTATAATTTGCTGCCTTGTCTATCTCGTTTAGTAGTAGATTTTCTGTGGAATCTGGTATATTAGGTGATTTATAGTGAACTCCTATTAGTAATTTATTATTGTTTTTAGCTCTATGTATTTCTACCCACAGTGACTCCACAGGTTCGTGTACTTTACTTTTATATTTCTGGAGTGTGGGTTTTAGACAGGACTTTACATAAAGGCAGACCCCCTCCCCCTCTCTGGTTTTAACAAACCTTTCTAAACAGACTGTAACCTTGTACATTAACTGCCCAGTCAAAGCTATCATCCAGCCATGTTTCCGTTATTCCCACTATGTCATAGTCCTCCTCACACATCACTAATTGCAGTTCCCCAGTTTTATTAGTCAGGCTTCTGGCATTAGTATACGTACATTTGAGAGATTTATGTATATTTTTTTTACCCTACACCTTGCCTTCTGAACTGTTCTAGTCCCTCCTTCCATTGCTCCCCCAGTCCCACTACCTTGCCCCCGGTCTCTATCTGCACTATCTTCCCCTCCTAAAATGTAATTCCCCCCCAGTCCCTAGTTTAAAGACTCCTCCAACCTTCTAGACATTTTTCTCCCCAACACAGCTGCCCTTTCCCCATCGAGGTGCAGCCCGTCCCTACGATAGAGCCTGTAGCCGATAAAGAAGTCGGCCCAGTTCTCCAGGAACCCAAACCCCTCCTTCCTACACCAGTGTTTGAGCCACTTGTTAATCTCCCTAATCTCCCTCTGCCTTTCTTGTGTGACCCGTGGTACAGGCAGTATTTCGGGAAATACTACCTTTGAGGTCCTTGCCCTAAGCTTTTGACCTAAGTCCCTGAACTTATTTTTAAGGACTCTCCACCTACCTCTAACTTATTATTGGTTCCGATATGGACCATGACCGCTGGATCTTCTCTGGCCCCTCCCAGTAATCTGTCAACCCGATCCACGATGTGTCGAACTCTAGCGCCAGGAAGACAGCACACTGTTCGGCGATCACGGTCTTTGTGACAGAGTGCCCTATCTGTTCCCCTAATAATGGAGTCTCCCACTTCCAGCACCTGTCTGCATTGCTCTGCTCTCCTGGTCCCCTGCTTACTGGAGCTGACATTCCCCTGACTGGCAGAGGAAGTGTCCGGCTGCAGCAGTGCCCTCCCTGAACTGATATCCCCCTCATCTGCCAAACGTGCAAACTTGTTGGGGTGTGTCAGATCAGCTCTTGTGGCCCGTTGCTAATGGCGATCCCCAGCAAAATGCATACAGTGGAGGATGCCCGCGGTGAACCACAAGTACCACAATAGACATCTCACACAAGGTAACAAGTGCGGATGTAATAATCAATATAACAATATAACAAAACAACAACAAATACAGGTGCACTCTGTGGTCTCACTAAACCCTCAAACTGATTTTAAAATTGAGAGATTAGTCAACATGTCCTACGGTGTAGAACATGTCTAAGCCCGGGCACCACGTCAAGGTTTCTCAAGTAGCCCGGGACCTAACGCTCTCCTACCTGCGCCGTATGGGCGATACCAGGAGCCAGTGGGCAAATTACAGGAGCATGAGGCCGACTCACAAACAGCTCACCAGTTACCTCCAGCATGTAACCATGCTTGCAATGGGAGGAGGGAGGAGTCTGTGAGTCCCACTCAAGACTGACTGATATGGCCCAGTCCTCACAGGTGCACCTAAATGTGGCCTGTAGATGGAAAACAGGCACATTTGAATTGGAGTTTATACACCTCCAGGAATCTATATATACAAACCAAAAAAGACAAGGTGGCATTAGCAGGAGGTGCTCAAACCCACATGCAGTCGTGCATATATATAGGGGAGCAAATCCTGCACTTGTGGCCCGTTGCTAATGGCGATCCCCAGCAAAATGCATACGGTGGAGGATGCCCGCGGCGAACCACAAGTACCACAATAGACATCTCACACAAGGTAACAATCAATATAACAATATAACAAAACAACAACAAATTTGTTGTTGTTTTGTTATATTGTTATATTGATTATTACATCCGCACTTGTTACCTTGTGTGAGATGTCTATTGTGGTACTTGTGGTTCGCCGCGGGCATCCTCCACCGTATGCATTTTGCTGGGGATCGCCATTAGCAACGGGCCACAAGTGCAGGATTTGCTCCCCTATATATATGCACGACTGCATGTGGGTTTGAGCACCTCCTGCTAATGCCACCTTGTCTTTTTTGGTTTGTATATATAGATTCCTGGAGGTGTATAAACTCCAATTCAAATGTGCCTGTTTTCCATCTACAGGCCACATTTAGGTGCACCTGTGAGGCCTGGGCCATATCAGTCAGTCTTGAGTGGGACTCACAGACTCCTCCCTCCTCCCATTGCAAGCATGGTTACATGCTGGTGGTAACTGGTGAGCTGTTTGTGAGTCGGCCTCATGCTCCTGTAATTTGCCCACTGGCTCCTGGTATCGCCCATACGGCGCAGGTAGGAGAGCGTTAGGTCCCGGGCTACTTCAGAAACCTTGACGTGGTGCCCGGGCTTAGACATGTTCTACACCGTAGGACATGTTGACTAATCTCTCAATTTTAAAATCAGTTTGAGGGTTTAGTGAGACCACAGAGTGCACCTGTATTTGTTGTTGTTTTGTTATATTGTGTGTCAGATCAGGGCTAGCCTCTCTGTGACAAGGGATTGTCACCTCACATATTGGTGGGATGTTGCTAGGATATACCACCAATGTCAGATAAGTGTGTGTCACGGTGCGGTGTGGGTAGTAAACTCCACACCGAACACAAGAGGGAAGGGAAAAGGTACTAGGCCTGAAAACTAGGGAAAGGGATAAGGTCACCACCTAGAGCCCTATCTGACCCTAAAAGGCCCTGGAAATAGTGTCAGGACAAAGATGACCTGTTCCTTCCCAGCTGAAGGAACAGGAGACTCCCTCAGGCCTAATACCAAAAGATAGGGGAATACAACAAACAAGAAAAAAAGAAAATACACTTAACTCTGAAGTACGGGGACAAGCAGGAACTCAAAGGAGAACCAAACATCAGCACCTCCACAACCAGAAAGGAGCTATCAACCTCATAGCATGATAGGTGAGACCAGACTAAATAGAGGAGTTGGAATGACCATTTAAGCTACACCTGAGACAAGAGGTGTGGTCATAACCAGCAACAACACTGAAACAAGTGAAACCAAAGAGGCTGTCAGATCACATTACGTGCAGCCAGTCTCTCTTAGTTTCCACTGAGCGGATCGGTTCGGGTCGGTACGGTACAGTTCGCTATTTTGGGTGTTTCCACTATGAAAGCGATCCATACAAGCGAACCGTACCGCACCATTCAGGGTCCTGCTTCAGATGTAGGGCCATAGAAAAATTGAACGGTTTGGTTAGGGCGGAGCTACTTGCGTCACACAATACATTCTCCTGATTGGCGGCCTGAATTACGTCAAACGTAAGCGCAACATAAACACCACGCCGTGATTAGTACAGATAATAGGAGGATGCCTGCAAACAACAGCAAGCTGTGGTCGTCTCAGGAACTATCCACTTTTTTAACTATTCTTGGGGATGGCGCTATTCAGAGTGAGCTTGATGGATCAGTGAGAAATGAAAAGGTGTTCCAAGATATTTCTCAGCAGATGGCGGCCGAAGGATTTGAACAGACGTCGGGTCAGTGTAGGGCAAAGCTTAAAATACAATATAAAAAAATTAAGGATGCCAACGGCCGTAGTGGAAACAGTCGCAGTACCTGGAAGTGGTACGATGCCATGGACGCCATTTACGGTCATAGGCCGGCAAACCAAGGCAGGGAGGGAGGTCTGGACTCTGCTACTGCACTTCTCGAGTCCATGATAGAACCTGTTGGTAAGTGTTTTTTTGGGGGGATTCTGCATATCATTTCGCTCTGCTAACCTTAGGCTACGTTCACATCACTGTTCAGCCTTTCCGTTCTCCTGCTCCTTTTAGGGGCAGCAGAACGGAAAGGATGGATAAGCACAAAACTGACCCCAAACTGAGTCAAACGGAGCTTGAGGACCCCATAGACTATAATGGGGTCCGTTATGTTTCTGCTCAGAAGATGATTTTTAAGCGGAGACAAAAGTTGTGCATGCAGGACTTTTGTCTCCGCTTAAAAATCATCTTCTGAGCGGAAACATATCGGACCCCATTATAGTCTATGGGGTCCTCAGGCTCCGTTTGACTCAGTTTGGCGTCAGTTATGTGCTTATCCGTGCTTATCTGTCCGGAAAGGCTGAACGGTGATGTGAACGAAGCCCAAAAAAAAAATATATAACCATATTTGCATTTTCAGATACAGTTGAAGGACTCTCCAATGATGCGTCAAACTTGTCTGATGATGGTCCATCAATGTCGTTCAGCAGCACCAGCACTATTGCATCACCACCTTCGAGCCAACCACATAGTACGCCCAATGCACCCCGGCAAACAGGTAAGACATGATCAGGTTTTTTTCTTATTTTTTAATTTGTGCATATATTTTGTCCACTCACACTTGAAAGAGTACATAGCAAGATTACTTGTGAACTTTTTTCTGTCTGTACGTTTCATATGTGTTAAATCAGTTTTTTATTATCTAATATTAGACATACCAATTTCTAACAAAAACACTATTCTGTTCTGTTGTATATTCCAGTTGAAAGGAGACACTCGCAGCTGGATCTGCGCACAGTCATGGAGGATATGCGGGCAGCTGAGGAAAGGCAGCTGGAAAGGCTGGATAACCTTTCTGAGCGGAGGTTTCAGGCACTGCGTCAGGATGCCCAGGAAGCTGTGCGCCAGGAGGCTGAAATTGCACGGCAACAGATGGAGCAGTTGGCTACATTCAACCAGGCCTTCCTGGGTGTCCTTGGGCAGCTTGTTTAAGTGCTAGGAGCCAGTCGTGATCCCAGACCACCACCAAGGGAGTAGTCCCTCTCTGCCAGCACTGTTCTGATGTAAAGATTTGATGTAAATTTGTATATTTCTTAGTATATAGCAAGATTACTTTTTGTTTTGAAAATGCAAGACATGAGAGACCCTGGTTGTGTCTGATGTAAGGTAAACTTTATTTGACCAATAAAAAATTAATACAACAATAAAAATTAAGCGTTAAGGTCGCATCAGAGCCTGACGTACCTCATTGTACTCTTCCTCCATATCCTGTGCTACTACCCGTACTGGCTCTTCTGCATTCGTATTCCAGTCCTGGTAGAAGTCTTCTCCATGTCTTTCACAAATATTGTCAAGAGCACAGCAAGTAAGCACCATGGCTTTTGCAAGTTCAATGTCACTGTCATTCCTTTTAATAAGACACCGCCACCTACCCTTTAGTCTTCCAAATGCATTCTCTACAACCACCCTTGCCCTGGATATTTTCCTGTTGTAGATTTGCTGTTCTGGTGTCAGGCGGCCATTGTCAGCAAATGGTTTCAGGAGCCAATTTTGTAAAGGGTATGCAGAATCCCTGAGCACATAATAGCCAACATTCACCCCTGAAATGTTCCTAGTGTGGCCAGAGTACAGGCCTCTTTGGCCAACCCAGTCCCAAAATGTTGACAATCTTAGAACTCGAACATCATGCAAACTTCCAGGTTTTCCCACATTCACACTCCAGAATAGTCCTTTTCCATCCACTACTCCCTGGAGGATGATGGAATGCCAGCCTTTTCGGTTAAAATAGTCAGTGTGGTATACTTGCGGTGCTATTATTGGTATGTGTGAACCATCAATAGCGCCAACACACTGTGGAAGGCCCCACCTGTCCTCAAAGTAGTTAGCCATGTCTTTTAGCGTTTCACTGTCTGGAAAATGAACAATCTCAGGAGCTAGCAATGTGCAGACAGCCTTACAGAAGTCCTGCACACACCGGCACAATGTTGATTTGCTCACACCGAAAAGGTGGCCTATACTTCGGTATTCACTGTTGGTAGCCAGCTTCCACAGTGCAATGGCAACTCTTTTCTTCCCTGGCAAACTAGCTCTGAAGTTGGTGCTTTGCTTCTCCATTGCTGGACTTACCTTTGCGCAAAGGTATCCAAAGGTTTCCTCCGACATTCTGAAATTGCGCAGCCACTGTGTGTGTGTAAATCCGAGGACGGTCACATCCCACCACTCATTGGAACAGGGTAGAGCCCAAATGACTGGTCAGCGGCACTGCTTTAACGAAAGGAGAAGCATCTGCCATCTTTCTCTTTGTCGCACAAGGCTGTATTTCTCCTCCCGGCTCAAGATCCAAGATCAAAGTTTTCGTCTCTTTTCTGCTGTATTTCTCTTTGCCGCTCGCAATGTTCTCTCATACAGAACAGCATGTATTTTAACTACCATACACCAAAATGCAAGTAGTGAAAACACGAGCTGCTGGATGACCTCCATTTTTGTTGTTTGTAGCGTCGCGTTTGTTGTCGCACTAGTGTGACGTCACGCTATGCATTTTTTTTCTAAACCACGTATGGACCCGGCGGCCCGAGTTGTAGTGGAGACGCTCACCTAAATAGACCGGACCATTACAAATCTTCCAAACTGTGCCGACCCGAACCGATCCGCTCAGTGGAAACAAGGCATTAGATCTTCTGACCCCTGTCACAGGAGAGACCGTGACAGTGTGGTTCCCTCCTCTGGGATCCGCACCTGTCTCTAGGATGGGGTCCCCAAAATGAATGAGGTAATATAGAATACCCCTGCACTTCATCAGGTTTCAAGCAAAGTTATTATTTTATTGTGTGGACACCTAGCAAGAGAATGTAAAAAACACCAATGAGGCAGAAGACAATTTTCCTATTCGTGTCTCCAAATATCACAAGCTGTAGGAAGGCGCAAGGGTTTGTCATTGATGGAAGGTATGTGTCGCTGAGATTCCTGTCCTCGGTGAAGTAAGAGCCGGTAATTTGTAAAGTAAAGTGCTGACTGACACTATTTGTTATTTAGTATGGCTGTAGAGCCGATCTTGGCCGGCTCTTACTGGGAGCAGCCAAAGTGCAGGGTGGGTGGCTGCTCCCCACGTTCCATGCCGGGTTTTGGTTTGGGACAAAAACCAAGCCAGCAGTCTCAGCTGAGTGGATTATACTCCACTTCACAGTGAAGCTGTGGAGACGCTCTGGTTTTGGGATCTGCATGAGGTGTGCCATGCTAAAGGGCTGAGAGCCGCATTGCTGGAAAACGGGCCCCCTAAAGCCTGCAGTGGATGGCTGATGAAAAACTGCTAACCAGGTGAACATTTGTGTTCTGTGGACTTTCTATGGTGTAAACATACATCAATACTGCGAACTGATATATTTTTTTTTTGTGTGAATAAACACTGAACTATTTAAGTTAAAGACTTTGTGATTGCCTCTATACTGCATCCGCTAAGCTGCCTACCAGAGCAAATCCCCACATTTGGTGGAGGATGTTGGCAAACGCAGTGAGGCTGGCTTGAAGGCCGTAACGTTTTTGTTTTTCCCCCGGGCACGGGTGTATGTCTTTTATCAAGCTTACGACTCATATCCCCTGACAAAATGAAGGCGGTCGTAAAAGCCCTCATGGAGGCAAACAAGCAGCAGCAGGAAACCAACCAGCTGCTATTACAGCATGTGATGGCATAACAAGCTGCAGGAGCTTCCCAGAACGTCCACGATGCCCGGAAAGCTGTTAGTGCGGCGATCCCTAAGATGACCCAATCGGACGACGTCGAGACGCATCTGGTGGTGTTCAAAAAGATGGGCGTGCGGGATAAGAGACAAAAGGACGGCACTCCCCGCTATGCGCTGAAACAATTTCTTTTATTCCTGGTAGAGAGCGGACAACATACATGCGTGCTCCAGCTGAGTTAGGCGATGGCCGTTTCGCACCTCAGTGCTTCATCTGGCCCATAATCAGGTGAAACAGTTCACCTGCTCTTAAGGAGACTCAAGCTGTGACGCGATTCTCCCTGTGCCCCACAGGCAACTCACTAACAAGGCGCTTACCTGTGTGTGTCAGGGTGGATCGCGTCACAGTGAAAGATAAACAATGAAACAAACATTTAAAATGGTACCATAACTTCACAGTTATTTTAGCAACACATCTTTGAGAAGAACAGGGCGTCTATAAGAATATACCCATATCAATTTTGTCATTTAGACTCAAAGGTCCCATTGCGTCCGCACGTAGGATCCACTTACTGGTGCCATATTATTGATTTCCTTTAGAGATTCGCCCCATATCCCCTGGCAGTGACCGAACAGAAGAAGTAATGGATGATGATAGCTCCCACCCCTTTGTCTTCTCTTTCAAGTATGGACCCATGGCCTCTCAAATTAGGAAGGTCATTAAGGACAACTGGTCCATAATTGAAAGAGACAAATCTCTAAAGGAAATCAATAATGTGGCACCAATTATAGCCTTCAGGAGATGTCATACCCTGAAGGATAAGTTGGTCGGCAGCAGATTTCAAGAGAAAAAAAACCTATGACCTGGTTGGATAACTGGGGACCTAAAGGCAACCGAAGATGCAGACATTGTTCATGCTGCAGGCTAAATCCACAATGGAACACACTAAGGTTTGGAGGGAACCAGCACAAAGTGAATACCCTCATCGCCTGTAAAAGCAAATATGTGGTGTACCTTATTAAGTGCATATGTGGCAGGTTCTATATAGGTAAAATGATAAGGATAACATATAAATTCACTTACCACAGGAAAGGGCTGTATACGGTTGATAGAACATGTGAGGAAGGACTATCTTACCCTTAGTTTTGCTGGTATAAAAATGGTGCATAGTCTACCACAAGGGGGAGATAGACACAAAGATCTCCTTAGGAGGAAAAGTAAGTGGACGCAATGGGACCTTTGGGTCTAAATGACAAAATTGATATGGGTATATTCTTATAGACGCCCTGTTCTTCTCAAAGATGTGTTGCTAAAATAACTGTGAAGTTATGGTACCATTTTAAATGTTTGTTTCATTGTTTATCTTTCACTGTGACGCGATCCACCCCGACGCACACAGGTATGCGCCTTGATAGCGAGTTGCCTGTGGGGCGCAGGGAGAATCGCGTCACAGCTTGAGTCTCCTTAAGAGCAGGTGAACTGTTTCACCTGATTATGGGTAGACGAAGCACTGAGGTGCTAACTCAGATGGAGCACACATGTATGTTGTCTGCTCTCTACCAGGAATAAAAGAAATTGTTTAAGCACATAGCGGTGAGTGCCGTCCTTTTGTCTCTTATCTGTGCAAAAATATTGAAGCAGTAACTGCCGGGTAACCCGTTGGACAGAGCACCGCCGACAGCGCATACAACGCAAGTGCACCTGCCAAGTACCCCGGTGAAGAGGTGTTGACAAAAGAAAGGGGTCTATTTTGTTTCATGCAGTGCCACTCAGATTTTTTCTACAACCACAATTGTGCGGGAGAAGTTACCCCGAGACCAATGGGCTGAGGTCATCGCTCCGTTCCTGGCGTTCCAAGTGTTTTTCGACCTACCAGCTGACCAAGCGGCCGACTACCTGACCGTAAAAGGTAAGATTCTGGCAAGACTGGGGATGAATGTATTGGTCTGGGCCCAGCGAGTGCGTCAGTGGGAATTGATGATCTGGAAATTAATGATCTGCTACACCGGATGCTATGCTGGACCGCCTGTTGGCGGATGTGTTCTGGAGGGCTTTGCCTTACCTTCTCCAGCACTGGATTGGCCAGGTGTCTCCTAGTAATGCCCTAGAGATGGTCGACCTGGTGGAGCGCTATGAAGCCACCAGAAATCTGCAGGGGGGGTTCTTTTGGGAGGGGGCCAGTTAAAACCCAGAAATCTCCACCCCGCCCGGGACTTACCCCCTGCAGACCCAGACCCAGTAGTCTGCGGGCGGTGTCACAAGCCTGGACATATAAGGACCGACTGTCCCCATCGGGGTGAACCCATGGACACTAACTTTGGCCACCGCCCCTCAATGTATGCCAGGAGGCTGTGTGTATCCGGTAACCCCTAGACAATAGAAAATAGTCACCTGTGCCAGGTGCAAGTGGGAGATACTCTGGCAGTGGCGCTAGTGGCTGAGAGCCACATTGCTGGAAAACGAGCCCCCTAAAGCCTACAGTGGATGGCTGATGAAAAACTGCTAACCAGGTGAACCTTTTTGTTCTGTGGACTTTCCATGGTGTGAACATACACCAATACTGCAAACTGTTATTTTTTTTGCCTTTTGTGTGAATAAACACTGAACTATTTAAGTTAAAGACTTTGTGATTTACTGAGGAGAAGAAAGGCGGAGTGGCACTGCAGTAGAATGAATAGTGCCCCTGTTACTGTGACAAAGACACGTCAATGAGGGTGAAGTCAGGTGAGTCTGCTATTAAATCGAAGAGCTGGCTGGCGGTGCTCTGTCCCACGTGTAACAAGCAAGTTACATTCAGAAAATTTCATTGGCAATTGTAGAAAAGACGGACGGCACTCACCCTTTTGCGCTAATACAATCTTCTTTTTATTGGCAGTGGGTAGCGGACAATAAGTACAGCAGTGTGACCAGCTGTATGGGCGACGGCCGTTTCGCACCTAAGTGCTTCCTCTGGCCAGTGGAAGCACTTAGGTGCGAAACGGCTGTCGCCCATTCAGCTGGTCACACTGCTGTACTTGTTGTCCGCTACCCACTGCCAATAAAAAGAAGATCGTATTAGAGCAAAAGGGTGAGTGCCGTCCGTCTTTTCTACAATTGCCAATGAAAGACTTTGTGATTGCCTCTATACTGCATCTGCTAAGATACCTACCAGAGAAAATCCCCACAAAGCAGAATAAATCATTGGATTAACAACTCATATCCAATAATCTGGTAACTACAACTCATAATATTATCACACCCATGAATTACACATAATGGACCTCACTCATTAAGAAAAAGTAGAAAGACATTTTAAAATAAATGATTTCTATTAGTTAAACAAGATAAGCAAAACATCACAACACAACATTTGGGTCACATTCTTGATTTATTTTTCAATCCTGATGTCAAATAGTGGCATGCAGTTCCACTGGGATAACATAATTTTTTCACATGATGAAGTTACACGGAAATGTTATTTTCCCACAATTGTCTAATCCGGAGTTTGTGTTCTAGATTCCTTTGGGAGACAGCTTCCACAGCTGAAAATGTATTTTCACAAAGGTAGAAATTGCAAAGAATAATACTGATTCCTAAAATATCCCATGGCATAATTGGTTTACAATACATCTTATGTGATTTTATTATTTTTACAAAAACAAGATGTCTCTTTAAAAGTAATGCAAAAGAAGACATAAGTATCTTTAAAATTAGTAGATATAAAAAAAAAAAAGACCTCTAGGGTCTGGTGAGAAAACGATATATTTTACTATCAATAGATTTTGCAATAATTATTTTCAGTTTTTCACTCAATAAAGATTTAAAGGAGTTGTGCAACGCTAGGATATGATATCCTCAGGATAAGTCATCAATATCAGCTTGGTGGGGGTCTAAGACCTGCACACCTGTTGATCAGTAGTATGAATAGGCTGAGGAGTGCTGTGTCCTGTTCACTGTTTAATTACAGGGTAATTACTAGTGATGGACATACATCAGACGTTTCGCGAATGCGTGATCAAATGTTCACGAACCGCGTGTTCACGGCAGGCCCCATTCACTTTAATGGCAGGCGAACCTGAAAAACATATTTGCAGCCACCAACTACAAACTATGAGTGCACAAATAGTCCCACAACATGGACAGTGACATACCAGAGGGGGATCATTGGCAAAAATTCCCCCCAAAAATATGAATTTTATTTAGGGGCCATTTTTATGTGTCTTAAAGGGAAACTCAAAAAAATGTGGCCTGCTGGAGCCTATAATTTTTTTTATTTCCTACCTGATGTATACAAATGTGCAGAACTCCATGTTTTTTAATCCTGTAGAGTCCAGTAAAAAAAAATGCATACGTTAACGTAACTTTTGTTCCTACCATGGAACTGTATGGTGAACGGACGCCACTGTACGGCATCAGTTTGAGGCATCTGCTAACGCATACATTTTTGGTATACATTAAATGGATGGTAAAAATAGGATGTGAACCCAGCCCTAGTGTCAGAATAAGCACCAGTACACAGCAGAGCAGCGTGGCGGAGAGGGAAGGCCGCCATGTACTGACAGAGCGCTACCTGGTGGTCAGGGATGAGGACTATGTTTCCCAAGGATCATTTTTCTACTGGGAAATACAGGGCACAGTATAATAGACTAGAATCTATATAATTTAAAGATATTAGCCCTACCCCTGAATAATAATACAATTAGGCGGTCATTTATTATATAGAAATACGTCTATGTTAGGCGTATTTCTGACACAGATTGTGGCGCAAAGGTCCTTAGCACCGCAATCTGCATATTTTTTCCCTGCTCATGTCAGGTCTAAAAAAGGATGGAGTGGGCAGGGAAAGGGATACAGTTATGGCCATCCAGTTATTGGATACCACCGCCATACATTGAACGGATAACACCCCTGTACAGTGACCGGATAAGACCGCCACACCGTGACTGGATAAAAGGGTATAAGAGGGCACATTTGACATGTGATTATGTGGCTAGAGATAAAAAAATATAACTGTCGGCCAGTACAGGCCCAAAAAATTAGCCAATAGGCATTCACCTGACAGCAAAGAACTTTGTATTCTGAGGCTGGAGGTAAGTTAGGCGGTCACATAATAAAAATGTAACTGTCGGACAGTATAAGCCCCAAAAATTAGGCAATAGGCATGCCAGTAAAGAACTTTGGATTCTATGACTGGAGGTACATTAGGAGGTCACAGGATAAAAATTTAATTGTTGGCAAGTACAGGCCATAAAAATTAGCCAATAGGCATTCACCTGACAACAAAGAACTTTGGATTATGTGGCTGGAGGTACATTAGGCGGTCACAGGATAAAAACTGTTAGCCAGTACAGGCCCCAAAAATTAGGCATTCTCCCAACATAAAAGGCCTTTTATGCTGCTGTATATACATAAGGCAAGGACCATTCATTGTTCTCGGTGGTGGAGGATATGTGTGGGCTGAAAAAAGGAAATTCAATTATACGTGGTCATCACAGGTGTTGAATTCCTCCGAGATTCATGCCTCATTCATTTTCCAAAATGTGAGGTAGTCCACACTGTCGTGAGCTACGCGAGTGCGCTTATCAGTCACGATCCCCCCTGCTGCACTGAACGTCCTTTTGAACAGGACACAATCAATGAGGGGGCAAGCCAAGAGTTCCATGGCAAATTGTGCCAGCTCTGGCCACAGGTCAAGCCTGCATACCCAGTAGTCAAGGGGTTCCTCGCTTCTCAGAGCGTCCACATCGGCCGTTAACCAGATGTAGCCAGACAACTGTCAGTTTAGGCGTTTCCTGAGGCTGGATACGGAGGGCAGCTGTCGATGGGTTGGCTGCAAGAAGGATCTCATATCCGAAGTGACCAACACATCTTCAAACCGTTCTTTTTTTGCAGGCGCGGTAGGATTGGTACCCGCACATGTTTCACTGTGGGTGGAAATTCCTCTGCCAGCGCACACAACAGCAGAATGCAGCATCTCTCGCAGCAAGGTCTGGAAATGCTCCATTCTGACAGCCCTCTATAATGCTGGTAACATGTCCGCCATTTTGTGTTTGTACCGGAGGTCTATATACGTTGCCACCCAGTACAGGTCCTTGACCTTTATGCTTTTTATATGGGTTCCCTCTTCAAGCACTGGAGCATGAAGGCCCCCATTTGCACTAAATTGAAAGTGGTGGAGCGCCCTGGTTCCTGCTCATCGCCCAGGAGAATGTCGTCCTCGGTCTCCTCCCCCCATCCACGGACAACACAAGGGATCCCCAAAAAGTTTAAGGCCTGCTCTTTTTCTTCTCCTCCTCCTCCTCTTCCCCCTAGCCACCATCCTCCTCTGACTCCTTCTGACTTGTCTCAGATGGAGTAGCACCCCCCTGGGAATTCATTCAGCATTGCAACTTCCTCATCTTCCAGCTCCTGCTCCTCGACGGCTTGATCAATGACACAACACAATGCACGCTCCAGAAAGAAGGCATAAGGTACGATGTCACTGATGGAGCGCTGGCTGGGACTGACCAGTTCTGATTACGTTTTGTCACCGCTGAACGTCAGCAAGGCGAGCCATGGCCGTGTAAGATCTTCTAAAATGGCCAAAGTATTTCCTGGCCTGCCTCAAGAAGTCCTGAACCCCAGTATATTTGGCAACGAATCGCTGCACAACTAAGTTCAGGACGTGTGCCATGCACGGCACGTATGTCATTTTTCACTGTTTGAGCATGCTCAGCAGTTTGGCACCATTGTTGCACACCACTTTACCAACTGTCAAATTGAGCGGGGTTAGTCACTGATCGGCCTGTGAACGCAGAGCTGAAATGAGTGCAGGACCGGTGTGGCTCTTGGCTTGCAGGCACAACAGCCACAGCACAGCATGGCAATGTCTCATCTGGCACGTTGAATAGGTTCTGGGGAGCTTGGGGTGTGAAGAAGCTGTAGCAGTGGAAAATCAGGAGTTTGCCGAGAAGGAGACAGAGGATGGAGAAGATGGAGTAGAAGAGGCAGGCCTGCATGCAATCCGTGGCGGTAACACCAAATCCACATGGGTGCCATGAATTACATGCTTGACGGCCATTAGAAGGTTTACCCAGTGGACAGTAAAAGTTATGTACCTTCCCTGCCCGTGTTTGCTATACCACGTGTATCTTGGCACCGACACTGTGTGCCAGAGATATATTTAATTGACGCTGAATGTGGCCATATAGTTTAGGGATGCCCTTCTGGGAGAAATATTTCCTTCCGGGGACCCTCCATTGCGGTGTTCCAATGGCCACAAATTTTCTAAAGGCCTACGAGTCCACCAATTTTTATGGCAGTAGTTGTCGGGCTAGCACTTCTGACAAGCCAGCGGTCAACTGTTGAGCAAGAGGATTATACGGCGTCATAATCTTTTTATGCTCGAACATTTGTGCCACGGAAGACTGCCTTGTGCCAGATGAATGCGACGATGGCACGGTGGAAGGTGGAGTGGAGGACAAATGGGAGGAGAGAGAAGAAGGATCAGGAGGTGAAGCGCCGGGAGTGTGGCTTTGTGGGTTCTGACAGCGTGGCTCCCACTGGGCTTGGCGATGGGAGGCCAGATGCCTTCTTAAGACAGTCGTCCCTAGGTGAGTGTTGGGCTTACCACGACTTATGCGTTGACAGTATGTGCTGCAGATGGCAACACTATTGTCAACACGTCATCATCATCACCTTCAACTCCACTGACATTAGAGATCTCAGAGTGGGCAGCAACAGTGGGGACCACCCTCCATGGGCTGATCTGGGTACTGTCGTCAGACCGCTGCGTGGCGGCCATTGCTAACTCCTCATCCTTTTCCGATGCCAATAATGGCTGCGCATCGGTAAGTTCTGGGAATGAATGTGAAGATAATTCCTCTGACTCGAGTGGAGGGGCTATGGTGGTGGTGTCTTTGGGGGTGCATACAGCAGAGAGTGAGGAAGGTGCAGATACAGAGGATGAGGAGGGTGCAGAAGTGGAAGGCTGAGTGAGCCACTCAACCAACTCTGTTGCACCCTTTGAAGTTTTTACACGCGCCTTCTCCAACTTTCCACTTAGGCTCCAGCCTGGTGCACCTGCCCGACACCTACCATCCCTGTGGAAGGATCTGCCTCTTCCTCTAACTGTCATTTTCAAAATGACCTTCTGCCTAAGTCCGTAGAGAAGAGCAGAAATTGTGGGAGAAGGTATATGGCACCCCTCAATCAGTATTTGGTGGAAACAGGTATATGGCACCCCTCAATCAGTATTTGGTGGAAACAGGTATATGGCACCCCTAAATCAGTATATTGTGGAGGCAGGTGTATCACAGCCCTCAATCAGTATTTGGTGGAAGAAGGTATATAGCAATAGCACCCCTCAATCAGTATTTTGTGGAAGAAGGTATATAATACCCCTCAATCAGTATTTGGCGGAAACAGGTATATAGCACCCCTGAATCAGGATTTTGTGGAAGAAGGCATATCGCAGCCCTCAAACAGTTTTTTAGGGCAGCAGGTATCTCACACCCATTGCAATTAGTTACTCCAATAGTGTTTGTCCCTCTATCTATCTGCGGTATCGCAGCAGAATCACACACAACTGCTGCACAATACAAATACACTATAATATAAAGTAATTGCTAGAAAGTATATTATAAGTATATCACACCAAACTATCAATAGCACACCTATACCAGTAGAGATGACCTTGCAGTTCGCCCAGGGGTCGTTTTGCGGCGAACTTTTCTGGTTCACGATTCGCCGAACCGGCGAACATATAGCGATGTCCGCCGGCGCCATATTCATTTGCATTGTGCAGAACTTTCACCCATGATACATCCATCAGGTGGGACAGGACGTTTCAGCACATGGACACACCACCACCCTATAACATAACCCGATCAGGCAGCCATTTTACATTCTGTGTTTTGCCAGTGTAGGGAGAGCTTGTTTTGTGGAGAAGAGACAGACTGTTAGGGACACCAAATGCTAGCTAATAGGGCCACAAAAGTCCATGGTATAGGTGTGCTATCGATAGGTGTGATATACTGAGGGGTGTGATATACTTATAATATACTTTCTAGCATAGAAAGTATATTATAGTGCATTTGTATTGTGCAGCAGTTGTGTGCAGTTCTGCTCCGATACCACAGGTATATAGAGGGACAAGCATTATTGTAACAACTATTTGCAATTAGTGTGATATACCTGATGCCCCCAAAAAACTGATTGAGGGGTGTAATATACCTGCTTCCACAAAATACTGATTAGGGGGTTTGATATACCTGCTTCCACAAAATACTGATTGAGGGGTGCAATATACCTGCTTTTACTAAATATTGAATCAGGGGTTCTTCTTACCTGTTTCCCAAAAATACTGATTAAGGGGTTCTATATACCTGCTTCCACGAAATACTCATTGAGGGGTGTGATTTACCTGCTTCCACCAAATATTGATTGAGGCCTATGATACATCAACTTCCACAAAATACTGATTGAGGTGTGCGATATACCTACTTCCACCAAATATTGATTCAGGAGTTCTATATACCTGCTTCCAAAAAATACTGATTGAGGGGTGCAATATACCTGCTTCCACCAAATATTGATTTAGGTGTTCTATATACCTGTTTCCACAAAATACTGATTGAGGGGTGCAATATACCTGCTTCTACAAAAAAAACTGATAAAGGGGTTCTATATAACTGCTTCCACAAAATACAGATTGATGGGTGCGATATTCCTGCTTCAACCAAATATTGATTCAGGTGTTCTATATACCTGTTTCCACAAAATACTGATTGATGGGTGCAATATACCTGCTTCCACAAAATACAGATTGAGGGGTTCGATACACCACCTTCCTCAAAATATTAATTTAGGTGTTCTATATACCTGTTTCCACAAAATATTGATTGAGGGGTGCGATATACCTGCTTCCACAAAATACAGATTGAGGGGTGCAATATACCTGCTTCCAAAAAATACTGATTAAGGTGTTTGATATACCTGCTTCCACCAAATATTGATTCAGGAGTTATATATACCTGTTTCCACAAAATACTGATTGAGGGGTGGAATATACCTGCTTCTACAAAATACTGATTAAGGGGTTCTATATACCTGCTTCCACAAAATACTGATTGAGGGGTGCGATATAACTGCATCTACCAAACCTTAATTCAGGGGTTCTATATACCTGCTTCCACAAAATACTGATTGAGGTGTGCGATATACCTGCTTCAACAAAATACTGATTAAGGGGTTTAATATACAGTACAGACCAAAAGTTTGGAAACACCTTCTCATTCAAAGAGTTTTCTTTATTTTCATGACTATGAAAATTGTAGATTCACACTGAAGGCATCAAAACTATGAATTAACACATGTGTAAAGATATACATAACAAAAAAGTGTGAAACAACTGAAAATATGTCAAATTCTAGGTTCTTCAAAGTAGCCACCTTTTGCTTTGATTACTGCTTTGCACACTCTTGACATTCTCTTGATGAGCTTCAAGAGGTAGTCACCTGAAATGGTTCACTTCACAGGTGTGCCCTGTCAGGTTTAATAAGTGGGATTTGTTGCCCTATAAATGGGGTTGGGAGCATCAGTTGCGTTGTGGAGAAGTCAGGTGGATACACAGCTGATAGTCCTACTGAATAGACTGTTAGAATTTGTATTATGGCAAGAAAAAAGCAGCTAAGTAAAGAAAAACGAGTGGCCATCATTACTTTAAGAAATGAAAAGTCAAAAAAATTGGGAAAACTTTGAAAGTGTCCCCAAGTGCAGTCACAAAAACCATCAAGCGCTACAAAGAAATTGGCTCACATGCGGACCGCCCCAGGAAAGGAAGACCAAGAGTCACCTCTGCTGCGGAGGATAAGTTCATCCGAGTCACCAGCCTCAGAAATCGCAGGTTAACAGCAGCTCAGATTAGAGACCAGGTTAATGCCACACAGAGTTCTAGCAGCAGACACATCTCTAGAACAACTGTTAAGAGGAGACTGTGTGAATCAGGCCTTCATGGTAGAATATCTGGTAGGAAACCACTGCTAAGGACAGGCAACAAGCGAAGAGACTTGTTTGGGCTAAAGAAAACAAGGAATGGACATTAGACCAGTGGAAATCTGTGCATTGGTCTGATGAGTCCAAATTTGAGATCTTTGGTTCCAACCACCGTGTCTTTGTGCGACGCAGAAAAGGTGAACGGATGGACTCTACATGCCTGGTTCCCACCGTGAAGCATGGAGGAGGAGGTGTGATGGTGTGGGGGTGCTTTGCTGGTGACACGGTTGGGGATTTATTCAAAATTGAAGGCATACTGAACCAGCATGGCTACCACAGCATCTTGCAGCGGCATGCTATTCCATCCGGTTTGCGTTTAGTTGGACCATCATTTATTTTTCAGCAGGACAATGACCCCAAACACACCTCAAGGCTGTGTAAGGGCTTCCAAAAAAGTTGGGACACTATACAAATTGTGAATAAATACTGAATGCAATGATGTGGAAGTGCCAACTTCTAATATTTTATTCAGAATAGAACATAAATCGCAGAACAAAAGTTTAAACTGAGAAAATGTACCATTTTAAGGGGAAAATATGTTGAATCAGAATTTCATGGTGTCAACAAATCCCAAAAAAGTTGGGACAAGGCCATTTTCACCACTGTGTGGCATCTCCCCTTCTTCTTACAACACTCAACAGACGTCTGGGGACCGAGGAGACCAGTTTCTCAAGTTTAGAAATAGGAATGCTCTCACATTCTTGTCTAATACAGGCCTCTAACTGTTCAATCGTCTTGGGCCTTCTTTGTTGCACCTTCCTCTTTATGATGCGCCAAATGTTCTCTATAGGTGAAAGATCTGGACTTCAGACTGGCCATTTCAGTACCCGGATCCTTCTCCTACGCAGCCATGATGTTGTGATTGATGCAGAATGTGGTCTGGCATTATCTTGTTGAAAAATGCAGGGTCTTCCCTGAAAGAGATGATGTCTGGATGGGAGCATATATTGTTCTAGAACCTGAATATATTTTTCTACATTGATGGTGCCTTTCCAGACATGCAAGCTGCCCATGCCATACGCACTCATGCAACCCCATACCATCAGAGATGCAGGCTTCTGAACTGAGCGTTGATAACAACTTGGGTTGTCCTTGTCCTCTTTGGTCCGGATGACATGGCGTCCCAGATTTCCAAAAAGAACTTTGAATCGTGACTCGTCTGACCACAGAACAGTCTTCCATTTTGCCACACTCCATTTTAAATGATCCCTGGCCCAGTGAAAACGCCTGAGATTGTGGATCTTGCTTAGAAATGGCTTCTTCTTTGCACTGTAGAGTTTGAGCTGGCAACGGCGGATGGCACAGTGGATTGTGTTCACTGACAATGGCTTCTGGAAGTATTCCTGAGCCCATTCTGTGATTTCCTTTACAGTAGCATTCCTGTTTGTGGTGCAGTGTCGTTTAAGGGCCCGAAGATCATGGGCATCCAGTATGGTTTTACGGCCTTGACCCTTACGCACAGAGATTGTTCCAGATTCTCTGAATCTTCGGATGATGTTATGCACAGTTGATGATGATAGATGCAAAGTCTTTGCAATTTTTCACTGGGTAACACCTTTCTGATATTGCTCCATGATCTTTCTGCGCAACATTGTGGGAATTGGTGATCCTCTACCTATCTTGGCTTCTGAGAGACACTGCCACTATGAGAAGCTCTTTTTATACCCAATCATGTTGCCAATTGACCTAATTAGTGTTAATTGGTCTTCCAGCTCTTCGTTATGCTCAAATTTACTTTTTCCAGCCTCTTATTGCTACTTGTCCCAACTTTTTGGGGATTTGTTGACACCATGAAAATTTGAATTAACATATTTTTCCTTTCAAATGATACATTTACTCGGATTAAACATTTGATCTGTCATCTACGTTCTATTACAAATAAAATATTGACATTTGTCATCTCCACATGATTGCATTCAGTTTTTATTCACAATTTGTTTAGTGTCCCAACTTTTTTGGAATCCGGTTTGTACCTGGTTCCACAAAATACTGATTGAGGGGTGCAATATACCTGATTCCACAATATACTGATTAAGGGGTTCTATACACCTGCTTCCACAAAATACTGATTAATGCCTGCGATATACCTGCTTCCACAAATACTGCTCTTCTCTAGGGACTTTGGCACAGGGTAATTTTGAAAATGCCAGGCAGAGGAAGAGGAAGGCCGTTCCGCAGTGGTGGTAGGGTTCGGGCAGGTGCACCAGGCCGGTGTAATGACCGGCGTCACGCAAAGGGAGGGAAAAGGGAAGGCCCTGCCCAAGGGAGAGGGAAAGGTGGTGACCCCTGACTCACCTTGCAGCTGGCACCTGACTGCCCTGACGTCCCTAGACGGGTTCCTCACCCGTACGCCGATCACGTGCCTAAACCCTGGCTTTCCCTAAGATGAGCCCTAGGTAGTGAACAGGGCGGAGGGATCACTAGTCCGCACCACTGACACTAAGAGGAAAACACCAAGGAGAGGACAGACAATACAGACAAACATATAATCCCAGGTGGGCGACCACAGCAGACCACAAAGGCCCAACAGGGATCCGGAGGGTAACGTTCTGGAACAACAACCAGGGAACGCAGCAACACAGCTCCAGTGGGTCAGTATAGAAGTCCAGGCAGGAAGCTCTATATCTGGCAACCAGAGAAGTGGGAGAGGGGACTATAAGGAGGTTGGGAGTGCTGGACAAGGAACAGCTGAGGAGAAGGAGCTACAGATCCCTGAGTGAGCCAAAAAGGGTTGCAAAGCAAACCCAGAAAGCTACCATAAAGAAACAGCCCTATCTTTCTACATAGAGCGCGCAGCCAACCGCTGCGACTTCCTGAGCACGGGTATAATGGAGTCAGGCGTGGTTCTTGATACCCTCGTGAGGGGCCTCCGGACACTCAGGACCAGGTCTCTCAGGATGAGAGGCATGAAAAGCCCGAACTAGCCTGTCGGCGTTTACCTCAGACGCAGGAACCCACATTCTTTCCTCGGGACCGTAACCTCTCCAATACACCAGATATTGAAGAGAGCGGCGGACCCGACGAGAATTAACAATTTTGGATATCTGAAACTCTAGATTACCATCCACAACAACAGGAGGGGGTGGCAGCGGTGACGGTTCTAGAGGTGGAACATATTGTTGAGTAACGACTTATGAAAGACGTTATGGATTTTAAAAGTCTGAGGTAGTTCCAGGCGAAATTTTGTAAGGGCCAATGAACCTAGGACCCAGTTTCCAAGAGGGAACCTTTAATTTAATATTCCTAGTAGACAACCACACATAGTCATTCACTCCTAGGTCCGGACCTGGCGACCGTCTCTTATCAGCCATGCATTTGTATTTACCTCCCATATTTTTCAAGTTAGCTTGCACCTTCTGCCGATGAAAGAGATTACGAAAACCGTTCCTCTTCGGGAACCCCAGAAGACCCCCCCTCTTTGAAAGTACAGAATTGGGGATGAAAACCATATGCACCAAGAAATGGTGACTTGCCAGTGGATTCCTGACAACGATTATTTATGGCAAACTCAGCTAACGGTAAATATGATGACCACAACTCTTGGTTTTCAGACACAAAACATCTTAGATATGTCTCAAGGTTTTGGTTGGTACGCTCAGTCTGTCCATTCGACTGAGGATGGAAAGCTGAGAAAAATGACAAGTGAACCCCCAAACGGGAACAAAAAGCTTTCCAAAATTTAGAAATAAACTGGGTACCCCGATCCGAAACAACATCGGAAGGGACCCCGTGAAGCTTCACAATTTCACTGATGAATACCTGAGCAAGAGTCTTAGCATTAGGTAGTGCGGGTAACGCAATGAAGTGTACCATTTTGCTAAACCTGTCCACTACTACCAAAATAACTGTTTTACCCGCAGACAAAGGTAAGTCCGTGATAAAATCCATTGATAGATGTGTCCATGGCCTATTGGGAATGACAAGTGGTAATAAAGACCCTGCAGGACGTGTATGAGAGACTTTCGCGCCCGCACAAGTAGAACAAGAAGACACAAAATCCATTACATCCTGACGCAACCTTGGCCACCAAAAACGACGAGACAATAGCTCCAAGGTTGCTTTACTACCCGGGTGCCCAGCAAGTGCCGAATTATGATGTTCCTTTAATAATTCGAAATGCAGGTTCAACAGTACAAACAATTTCTCTGAGGGGCAAGAGACCGGGGCGTCCCCCTGGGCCTTTAACACCTTCCCCACCAGAGCAGAGTGTACCGCAGAGACAACCACTCCTCTTTGTAGAATGGGTACCGGATCACTCACATTACCCCCTCCAGGGAAACAACGAGATAATGCATCAGCCTTGGTATCTTTTGCCCCAGGACGATAGGTAATAACAAAGTTAAACCTGGTAAAAAATAGCGACCACCTAGCTTGTCTAGGGGTAAGACGCTTAGCTGATTCGAGGTACAGAAGGTTTTTGTGGTCCGTAATCACAGTGACAGGGTGGATTGCCTCTAAAAAGTGACGCCATTCTTCAAACGCTAGTTTAATAGCTAATAGTTCCCTATTGCCAATATCATAGTTCTTTTCTGCTGCAGATAGTTTTTTAGAAAAGAAAGCACAAGGACGCCATTTGCCAGGAGACGGACCCTGAGACAGCACAGCCCCCACTCCCACCTCTGACGCATCGATTTCAACAATAAAAGGCTGGGAGTCATCAGGTTGGACTAGTACAGGTGCCGAGGTAAACCTCTCTTTTAGAGAGGAAAAAGCAATTTTAGCGGCATCAGACCATTTAGAAAAATCAGTCCCCTTCCTAGTCATGTCAGTAAGGGGTTTTACAATAACTGAATCATTTTTAATGAATTTACTATAGAAATTTGCAAAGCCCAAGAACCGTTGCAGTGCTTTGAGGTTCTCAGGAAGATCCCAATCTAAAATTGCCTGGACCTTCCTAGGATCCATACGGAAACCTGAAGCAGATAATAAATAACCTAGGAATTGTATCTCCTGAACGGCGAAGACACACTTTTCAATTTTAGCATATAATTTATTCGTCCGTAGGACCTGCAGTACTTGTCTGACATGCACCTCATGTGTTTTCAGATTAGACGAATAAATTAAAATATCATCTAGGTATATTACCACAAACCTGCCGATAAGATGACTAAAAATGGCATTAACGAAATGTTGGAAAACAGCAGGAGCATTGGTCAGACCGAAAGGCATGACTAGATTTTCATAATGCCCCTCAGGGGTATTAAAAGCTTTCTTCCACTCATCCCCCTCCTTGATACGAATCAGATTGTAGGCCCCCCTAAGATCAAGTTTGGAGAACCACCTAGCACCCGCAATCTGATTAAACAGGTCAGGAATGAGAGGAAGAGGGTATGGGTCTGGGATGGTTATCCGGTTTAATTCGCGAAAATCTAGGCAAGGACGCAGGCCCCCATCTTTCTTTTTAACGAAGAAAAACCCTGCAGCCACGGGTGAAGAAGAGGGTCTGATGTGTCCCTTAGCCAAGCTCTCGGAGATATAATCTTTCATGGCTTGTCTTTCCGGACCCGAAAGATTATATAACCTGGTCTTGGGTAATTTTGCGCCGGGAATAAGGTTAACCGGGCAATCATAAGGACGGTGAGGTGGTAACTTCTGACAACCCTTTTCAGAAAAAACGACCTCAAAGTCCAAAACAAATGTAGGTAGGGTAGCTATGGAGGAGACTAAGCAATTGCTATTTAAGCAATTTTCTCTGCAATGCTCACTCCACTCCAATATCTCCTTGGCCTGCCAATCCACCACTGGATTGTGCGCTACCAACCAGGGAAGGCCCAGCACCACCGGAGTGGGAAGCCCCTCCAGAACATAACATGAAAGCATCTCGTTATGGTGGTCCCCTACCCGAAGGTGTAAGTTATGGACAATGTGGGTGAGGTTTCCGAGACAGAGGAGCAGAATCAATAGCGAAAATGGGAATAGGTCTCTGTAGCGTACAGAGAGACAAACCCATAGTGTGGGAAAAATGGGCATCTATCAAATTTACTCCTGCTCCACTGTCTAGAAAAAAAGAAATAGTCTCCATCTTAGCGCCAAAAACAACAACCGCTGGCAACACAAATTGCGATGTTCGTATGGAGGAAACATATACCCCCCCGCTGACATCCTCCACACAGCCTGTGGTTAGTAGTTTTCCGACGGTCTTTTGTTTTTGAGGAAAGAAGGACAGACATTAATGAAATGACCCCTCTCCCCACAGAAAAAACAAACCCCACGCCTACGGCGAACCTCCGGAGGATGGACCTGACGATTAGTTCCTCCTAGCTGCATAGGCTCGTCTAAGTCCGTACAGACTAACTGCTGCTTGGGAGGAGTTACCAATTGCTCCGGGTCTTTCAATCTGTCCCTAAGACGTCTATCTATTCGGATAGAACATAACTGCATCAAGGGAAAAGGGGGTCTCATACAGCGCAAGCGCATCCTTAACCCTTTCAGATAACCCAGAGCAGAACTGACTCCTGAGAGCCGGGTCGTTCCACTGGGTATCCGTAGCCCACCTACGGAACTCAGAGCAATACTCCTCTACTGGCCGCTCTCCCTGTAGGAGTCTCCGTAATTTTGATTCAGCCAGTGCGACTCGGTCAGGGTCGTCATATATGAGACCCAAGGCCCCAAAAAATTCATCCACTGACCGGAGAGCCTGGGAATCAGTGGGTAAAGAGAACGCCCAGGTTTGCGGGTCCCCCTGCAGCAGGGAAATAACAACCCCCACCCGCTGTTCTTCATTACCAGAGGAGTAAGGGCGCAGCTTAAAATATAATTTACAGGCCTCACGGAATGTCACAAACTTGTCCCTTCCCCCAGAAAATCTGTCAGGGAGAGCAACCTTGGGTTCCGCAACAACCTGGTTACCTGTAGCAACCGCTGGGCTTGTGGTCAGTTGTAATTGCTGCTGTTGCTGGAGGACCGACGCCTTCAATCCTGCCACCTCCAAAGACAGGCCATGAAATTGCTTTGACAAAGCAGCACTTGGATCTATACTGGATTCTAAGTAGGTTTTTGTTTTTTACCTACACAAAATAAGGGCCAGATATAATGTAATGACCGGCGTCACGCAAAGGGAGGGAAAAGGGAAGGCCCTGCCCAAGGGAGAGGGAAAGGTGGTGACGCTTGACTCACCTTTCGGCTGGCACCTGACTGCCCTGACTGCCCTAGACGGGTTCCTCACCCGTACGCCGATCACGTGCCTAAACCCTGGCTTTCCCTAAGATGAGCCCTAGGTAGTGAACGGGGCGGTGGGATCACTAGTCCACACCACTGACACTAAGAGGAAAACACCAAGGAGAGGACAGACAATACAGACAAACATATAATCCCAGGTGGGCGACCACAGCAGACCACAAAGGCCCAACAGGGATCCGGAGGGTAACGTTCTGGAACAACAACCAGGGAACGCAGCAACACAGCTCCAGTGGGTCAGTATAGAAGTCCAGGCAGGAAGCTCTATATCTGGCAACCAGAGAAGTGGGAGAGGGGAATATAAGGAGGTTGGGAGTGCTGGACAAGGAACAGCTGAGGAGAAGGAGCTACGGATCCCTGAGTGAGCCAAAAAGGGTTGCAAAGCAAACCCAGAAAGCTACCATAAAGAAACAGCTCTATCTTTCTACATAGAGCGCGCAGCCAACCGCTGCGACTTCCTGAGCACGGGTATAATGGAGTCAGGCGTGATTCTTGACACCCTCGTGACAGCCGGAGCCTAAGTGGGAAGTTGGAGAAGTTGCGTGCGATTACTTCAAAGGATGCACCAGAGTTGGTTGAGTGGCTCACTCAGCCTTACGCTTCTGCAGCCTCCTCATCCTTTGTATCTGCTGTATGCACCCCCAAAGACACCACCACCACTACCACCATAGCCCCTCCACTCGAGTCAGAGGAATTATTTTCCCATTCATTCCCAGACTTTATTGATGCGCATCGGTCTGACAACAGTACCCAGATCAGCCCATGGGGGTGGTCCCTGCTTTTGCTGCCTACTCCGAGATCTCTAATGTCAGTGGAGGTCAAGGTGATGATGATGACGTGTTGATGGACGTGTGGTCCTGGTATCTTCTCTCTGCTTCAGACAATCGCTGGTTTGAGGACCGTATTTTTCGCCCTCTAAGAAGCACCTAGGTTTTAGAGGAGGATAATAAAAATTAAAAAAAATTCCATTACACGTCAGGTCAGACCAGCAATCAGACACCCAATGTTAATCAGACCTCAGCTCACAGCCCCAGTCAGACCCCCAATGTTAATCAGACCTCAGATCAGACCTCCATGTTAGCCATCAGCCCACCATGTAAGCCATTATGCCCCCATGTCACATTTCTCCCCCTCCATGTCAAATCACCCCCCTATGTCACATCAGCCCCCCAAGTCACATTTCTCCCCCTCCATGTCACATTTCTCCCCCTCCTTTTTACATAATCCTCTCTGGCCCCATCCCCATGTCACAGACTACAGACATTGTCCCCCCTGCCTTCATGTCACGGTCACCATCCCCCACCTCCATTTATGATTGTTGCTTGTCTAAAAAAAAATGTAAACAACATTTATGCCGTGCACTCTGGCGCTAGTGCGCTCATCAGATACCCACCTGTCCAGCTGCTACAGCAATCTGGCTGTGTGTGAGTCAGACTCACAGACAGCCACTCGCCAGTCACACCCCCCTGGCCTGACCCCATGACCATGTTGCCGTGCTGCCGGGCCCGTAATGCTCTGTGAGTGAGGGCCGGGGCCACAGGCTGGGGCGGGTGGCCGGCGGCACAACTCACAAGTAAGTGATTTTAAAAAAAGTAATAAGAAGATTCATTTTTCCGCCCTCCCCCAGGGTGCGCCCTAAGGCAGCCGCTTGTTCTGCCTTATAGTAGCATCGGCCCTGGATGGACGTCACGTGGGTGCCCACAAGAGAGGAAGAGAAGGGGAGTTCAGAGGGAGAGATGAAGCAGCAAAAAGCAGACTGCAAATGTATTTGGAGCGAGCCATCCACCATGCACGGTCACATCTTGCGCTCCCAGAACACCAGCACATGGTTCCGCAGTGTGGGCTTTTTTTAACGTGTCAGCTGCTGACAGTGTTGCCATCTGCAGCCTGTGCTGTCAACGCATAAGTCGTGGTAAGCCCAACACTGGACAACTGCCTTAAGAAGGCACCTGGCTTCCCATCACCGAGCTCAGTGGGAGCAACGCCGTCAGAACCCACAAAGGCACACACTCCTGGCGCACAATGTCCTGCCTCTTCTCCTTCTCCTCCCATTTGTCCTCCACTCCACCTTCCACTGTGCCGTCGTGGCGTTTATCTGGCGGATGAACACTGGCTTGTCAGAAGTGCTAGACCACCAACTACTGCCATATAAACTGGTGGACTCGGAGACCTTTAGAAAATTTCTGCCCATTGGCACACCGCAATGGAAGGTCCCCGGAAGGAAATATTTCTCCCAGTAGGGCATCCCAGAGCTATATGGCCATGTTCAGCGGAAATTCAATATATTTCTGGCACACAGTGTCGGTGCCAAGGTAGATCTTACCACAGACACGTGGTCTAGCAAACATGGGCAGGGAAGGTACATAACTTTGAATGCCCACTGGGTGAACCTTCTCATGGCCGTCAAACATTTAACCCGTGGCACCCGTGTGGATTTGATGTAACTGCCACGGATTGCATGCAGGCCTGCCTTTTCTTCTCCTCCTCCTTCTCCATGCTCCAACTCTTCCTTGGCTGACTCCACCTTTTCCACTGCTACCACCTCTTCCGCTGCACCCCCCCCAAGCTCCCCAGAACCTATTTGACGTGCTAGATGAGGCGTTGTCATGATGTGCTGCGGCTGTTGAGCCTGGAAGCCAAGAGCCACACTTGTCCCGCACTCCTTTCAACTCTGCGGTCATAGGCCGATCAGTGGCTAACCCCGCTCAATTTGACAGTTGGTAAAGTGGTGTGCGACAATGGTGCCAATCTGCTGAGCATGCTCAAACAGTGAAAAATGACATACGTGCCGTGCATGGCACACGTCCTGAACTTAGTTGTGCAGCGATTCGTTGCCAAATATACTGGGGTTCAGGACTTCTTGAGGCAGGCCAGGAAATACTTTGGCCATTTTAGAAGATCTTACACGGCCATGGCTCGCCTTGCTGACATTTAGCGGCGACACCACCTGCCCGTCAGATATCTGTTTGTGACAGCCCGACGCACTGGAACTCCACCTTGTATATGATTGAGAGCGCTGAAACAAGGCAAAATGACACACCTGCCGTGCATGGCCCACTTCCTGAACTTAGTCGTGCAGTGATTCGTTGCCAAATACCCCAGGGTCCACGACGTCTTGCAGCAGGTTAGGGAAATCTCTGCTCATTTTAGATCTTACACAGCCATGGCTCGCCTTGCTGACATTTAGCGGCGACACCACCTGCCCGTCAGATATCTGTTTGTGACAGCCCGACGCACTGGAACTCCACCTTGTATATGATTGATAGACTGCTCTAGCAAAAATGTGCCATTAACGACTACCTGTACGAACTCTGCAGCGGGACAGGTTCTGGGGAGCTTTGTTTCTTTTCACCGTGCCAGTGGCTGCTCATGCGCGACGCATTCAGACTTCTGCGGCCATTTAATAAGATCACCAAACTGGTCAGTCACAACCAGTGCACCATCAGTGACCTCATACCTTACATCTTCTTTCTGGAGTGTCCATTGCGTTGTGTCATTGATCAAGCCATCGAGGAGCAGGGGTTGGAAAATTAGAAAGTTGCAATGCTGAATGAATTCCCAGGGGGGGCTCCTCCATATGAAAAAAGTCAGCAGGAGTCTGAAGAGGAGTCAGAGGAGGATGGTGTCTGGGGGGAGGAGGAGGAGGAGGAGGAGAAAGAAAAGCAGGATTTGAGGGGGACTTTAAACTTTTCAGGGATCCCTGGTGTTGTCCGTGGCTGGGGGAGGAAACCGAGGACGACATTCTCCTGGGCGATGAGCAGGAGCCAGGGCTTCCAATTTAGTGCAAATGGGGGCCTTCATGCTCCAGTGTTTGAAGATGGACCCCCGTATACAAAGCATAAAGGGCAAGGACCTGTACTGGGTGGCAACGTACTTAGATGCCCGGTACAAATACAAAATGGCGGAGATGTTACCAGCATCACAGAATGCAGCATTTCCAGGGCTTGCTGCAGGAGATGCTGCATTCTGCTGTTGCGGACGCTGGCAGAGGAATTTCCACCCACATCGAAACGTGTGCGGGTACCAATCCAACCGCGCCTGCAAAAAAAGAACGGTTTGAAGATGTTGGTCACTTCGGATATGAGATAATTCTTCCAGCCAACCCATCGACAGCCGCCCTCCGGATCCAGCCTCAGGGAACGCCCAGACCGACAGGTCTCAGACATCAGGTTAAAGGTTGATGTGGACGCTCTGAGAAACCCTGGACTACTGGGTGTGCAGGCTTGACCTGTGGCCAGAGCAGGCACAATTTGACATGGAAATCTTGGCTTGCCCCTCGTCGAGTGTCCTATCCGAAAGGACGTTTAGAACAGCAGGGGGATTGTGACCGATAAGCGCACTCGCCTACATCACGACAGTGTGGACTTCCTCACATTTCTAAAAATGAATGAGGCATGGATCTCGGAAGAATTCAACACCTGTGACGACCACGTGTAATTGAATTTCCTCATGCCAGCCCACACATATCCGCCACAACTTAGAACAAAGAATGGTCCTTGTCTTATGTATATACAGTGGCATAAAAGGATTTTTCTGTCAGGTGAATGCCTAATTTTGGGGGCCTCTACTCCAGTGGCCTACAGTAAAAAAAATTCCAGTGACTGCCTAAGGTAGCTCCAGACATACAATCACTAGTTATTTTCTGTCCGGTGAATGCCTAATTTTGGGGTCCTGTACTGGTCTACAGTAAAATTTTTAGCCAGTGACCGCCTATTGTACCTCCAGACACATCATCACAAGTTCTTTTTTGTTAGGTGAATGCCTAATTTTTGGGGCCTGTACTCCACTGGCCTACAGTAAAATTGTTATTAAGTGACCGCCTAATGTATCTCCAGCCACATAATCACTTGTTCTTTTTTGTTAGGTGAATGCCTAATTTTTGGGGCCTGTACTGGCCTACAGTAAAATTGCTATCCCCTGATCATCTAATATACCTCCACCCACATAATCATCTGGATTATCACTGTCAGGTGAATGCCTAATTTGTGGGGGCTGTACTACACTGGCCTACAGTAAAATTGTTATTCAGTGAACGCCTTATGTACCTCCAGCCACATAATCACTTGTTCTTTTCTGTCCCTCCATTCTGCCTAATTTTGGGGGCCTGTACTGGCCTACAGTAAAATTGTTATTCAGTGAACGCCTTATATACCTCTAGCCACATAATCACTTGTTCTTTTCTGTCTGGTGAATGCCTAATGTTTGGGGCCTGTACGCCACTGGCCTACAGTAAAAATGTTATGCACTGACTGTCTAATATACCTCCAGCCACATAATCACTTGTTCTTTTCTGTCAGGTGAATGCATAATTTTTGGGGCCTGTACTCCACTGGCCTACAGTAAAATTGTTATCCACTAACCGTCTAATATACCTCCAGCCACATAATCACTTGTTCTTTTCTGTTAGGTGAATGCCTAATTTTTGGGGCCCGTATTCCCGTGGCATAAAATAACATTTTTCTAGGCTCCAGCAAGGCACATTTTTTAGAGTTTCCCTTTAAGATGCATAAAAATGGCCCCTGATTAAAATACATATTTTTGTGGGAATTTTTGCCATTGATCCCCCTCTGGTATACCACGGTCCATGTTGTGGGACTATTTGTGCACTTCTAGTAAGTATTTCGTGGCTGCAAATATGACCCAAGGTCTTTTCAGGTTCGCCTGCCTTTAAAGTGAATGGGGCCTGCCGCGAACGCATGGTTCACAAACATTTGATCGCGAACACACATTCGCAAAACGTCCCGGCCGATGTTCGTCCATCACTAATGTTGACTCCTCATGCGGTTGCCACCCACATCACTCTGTGACTGGGCCACTATGTTGACTCTAATGTCACACTTCGGTGTGGGAGGGAAACACCACACCGAGCATAGAAGGGAAGGGGGGGGACAGGGAATCAGGCCTGAGAACTAGGGAAGGAAGATGGACACCTGCTAGTGAAAAGCCTAACCAATATCCTGACTGACTACCAGTATGAACAGACCCCAAAGGTAAGTGAGTTCATACGCAGGAATACCTAGAGTCCTATCTAGCCCTAAAGGACCCTGGTACTAATGGCAGGGATGAGACTACCTGTTCCTCCAAAAGGAAGGAAGAACAGGTGTCTACTTCGGGCCTAATACAAATAATAGGGAAATGCAACACACAGATTCCAAACAAAATACAAAAGGGAAAGGAAAGACTTAACTTCAAAGAGGCTATGGAAGCGCCAGGAACTCAGCCGAGATCCAACCACAAACAATTCACAGGCACAGAAGCTATGAATCGCATAGCATAGTCGGAGAAGCAACTATAAATAAGGAAGGTTAAATGACCACATTAGCAACACCTGGAGGAAAAGGGTGTAGCCATTACCAGAAACAAAACAGATGCCTATTGATCCACAGGAAAACCTGTCAGATCAAACCACGTGTTGCCAGTCTCACAGATCTCCTGCCACTCACTGTAGCCGGGACGTCAGTATGTCTCGGGAAGTTCGTGACATCTAAGGCTAGTTTCACACTAGCTGCAGGGGACTGCGGCAGGCTGTTCCAGCGGGTGAACAGCCCGTTGGATCCGTCTTGCCGCTAGTTCACGTGTGCCCCCAGACTGCCGCTCCATCCCTATTGACTAATGGGGGAGGAGGCGAGAGGCAGCCGGACAAAAAGTACTGCATGCAGTACTGTTAGTCCAGCCTCCTCTCGGTGTGCACTGCCGTGAATCCACCCCCGCCCCATTATAGTCAATGGGGATGTAGCGGCAGTCCAGGGGCACACATGAACTAGCGGCAGGATGGATCCGACAGGCTGCTCACCTGCTGGAACAGCCTGCCGGAGTCCCCTGCCGCTAGTGTGAAAGTACCCTAACTGGGCCACTGTGTTGACTCCTCATCCAGTTGCCACCCTCACCATTGTGACTGAGTCACTGTGTTGACTCCTCATACACTTTGTGAAGGGGCTACTAGTGGCCCTGTTTGGCCTTGTTGACATCACCATTTATTTTACACTTCTTATTATCTCTCTGAAGGACTGAAAAATGATAAACACAATGGATCGTGTCTTTGGAGCATCTGTAATGCCTCAATTACATGGCCCCTATTTTGCATCAGGATTTGCCAAAAGCAGGAACGAGTACAAAACACAGAAGACATGCAAATATTCCAAACAGTGACGTCAACACAAACTTAGTGTTGACACCCTCTCTACTCATGGGGCCACTACTTGTATTAGCGTGTAACAGAACACATTTTGTAGAAATCTATGTGGAGTTCACACTTATTTGGTCATTTTTGGCCCTGTAACTGACCAAATAAGTGAAGTGATTCTAAGAGTGACATCTGTCAACTGACTGTCATACTGATGTACAGTAACTGTTTCACTATCACAGAGGACTAGCTATGCATGTTTCTGCAATGCACAGTGTTGTACACCAATATACAGGCAATTTGCAGCCGGTAAATAAGTGATTTTGTAATGCGCTTCGTCACAAATAAATTCGGATTGAATAAAATTTTTGGGGAAAATTCAGCGAAGTATCCAAATCAAATTTTTTAAAACTTTGCTCATCTCAAATCTTTACTTTTTTTATGCTAATTTTTATTTTAGTTTTGGCAAAGTGGGGAGGGGCGATTTACATTTTTATTTTATCTTTAAAAAAAAATTTTTTAGCCCTTCCTAGAAGGCTAGAATATCCGATCTTCAGATCGCTTTTATCTTACACTGTAGTTCAATAGAACTACAATGTAAGCTCCATTTTCTGTTATCCTATGGAGCCCTGCAGGCCTCCAAGGGAACTACAGCTCTTATGCGCAAGGTCTCTTTAGAGAGACCTAGCATACCAAAGCGAAGGGGCGGCTTCCCCAAATGCCACATGTGGCAGCTTTTGCAGTTTTTTTGAATTTAGATGACAGCATTTAAACGTCTGTGACTGGTTGCAGACATTGGCTGCAGCCTTCTGTTATTTGAAAGAACACAGACCTGGACATGTGCTGCGCTGGGACCAATATTGTTTTTGGAACATCATGAGCATAGTGATGAACAGCTGGAAAGACCACTGCATTGATATACTGCACCAACCATCTTTCGAGTAATGCATCCATTCCCCTTCAGACTCGTCTATAATATGGGTTGGTAATCATGTATCATTGTACTGTCAGGACCTTGTATTGGAGTCCGGTGCACTTATTTTGTATTTAGTATTTCAATATTAATATTTATAATTTTGATGCATGTTGCACTATATTGTGTCATCCATATGCATGTTGCACCTTATTGTATGAATGTTTGTATTTATTATATATTTATGAATCTTTTACAGTAACCATGTCTTTGCTTATATGCATTTTCTATAACAATTATGTATTAGCTTCATAATTTTTGGGGAATGTGATCCTCTTCTTATAGTGTGACTCATTTTTCAATTAAAGTGTGATTTTTTTTCTGTTTTGGGTGTTTGAACTTTGATTTTGGCAGTATTTTTTGATCAGTTAATGCTGCCCTATGTATAACTAAATCAGGCACGAATTACACATACCATATTTTTTGCCCTATAAGACACACCAGCCCATAAGATGCACCTAGGTTTTAGAGGGGGACAATAAGAAAAATAGACCTCAGGTCAAACCACCAATCAGACCTCAGATCAGACCCCAATGTGAATGACCCCCAATCAGACCTTAGATAAGAGCACCCATTGCCTCTATTAGTCCCCATTGCCTCAGATCAGCCCCCAGCAGCCCCATATTACCTCAGATTAGCCCCATATTGCCTCAGATTAGCCACACTGACTCAGATAAGCCCCATATTGCCATATTTTATAAATATAGCTGAATAGCGGGATAACCTTAAAAAATACCTTTAATTCATCAAATGTTAAAATAATAGGCCCAATAATTTATCAAACAAGACTACCCATGTAGATAGTTGTCTGCCACCAACTGGTGCGATGTGGTGGAGAGTAAACGCAACCATGAGGTATGCTCGCTTGCTTGCTCGGAGGGTGAGTTTAAGAAACACAGGGATACAAATAAAGAGGGAGACAGATATTGTGTCTCTTCCCCTAGACCATCCCTAGGTCTTAGCTCAAAAATGAAGCCCTCTCTGTCTGTCCCTTGGTGTCCCTTACAAGCAGTAACATTGACTGCCCAGCTTCGTCGGAATGTAAAGACCACACACACCAGGGGACAAACAGACAAAAATATAACGTGTACACTGCCCCGACGCGTTTCATTGGCAGTCAGCCAGGTCATCGAAGGACCAATGAATACCATGAGATAAACAAATACACATACTGGGCACTCGTCCAGTCCAAGGCGCTACCAGGTATGTAGGTGCCAGCAAGCAGAGAACAGTACTGCTAGTAGGCAAAAAATACTTAGCTCGCCATGTGTATAGAATCCTGGGTCCACTCCTCTTCTGCGTATGGCCTATTATTTTAACATTTGATGAATTAGGCTAGTTTCACACTTGCGGCAGGACGGATCCGACATGCTGTTCACCATGTCGGATCCGCCCTGCGGCTATTTCGCCGTGCCCGCGGACCGCCGCTCCGTCCCCATTGACTATAATGGGGACGGGGGCGGAGCTCCGGCGCAGCACGGCGGTGCACGGAGAAAGCCGCCGGACTAAAAAGCCTGACATGCAGTAATTTTAGTCCGGCGGCCTTTCTCCGTGCAGCGCCGTGCTGCGCCCCCGTCCCCATTATAGTCAATGGGGACGGAGCAGCGGTCCGGCGGTACGGCGAAATAGCCGCAGGACGGATCCGACATGGTGAACAGCATGTCGGATCCGTCCTGCCGCAAGTGTGAAAGTAGCCTTAAAGGTATTTTTTAAGGTGATCCCACTATTCAGCTATATTCTCAAACATATTTGGGTGCCATATCTAAATTACTGTTGTGACCGACAATTACTCTGGTTAAGTTATCTATTTGCAATATTTTATAAAATAAAAAACCCACTTGCCTCTCCTGCTCCTGGATGCTGCCGCTCCTCACAGCCCACGATCTGCTTCACCCTGCTGTCCGCTGTGCTGTGAACTGGCACGCACAGCTTGAGGTCACAGAGCGCCCTCACACTGTGCGCAGCCACTGCACAGCCAGCTAGAGATGGCCTTGCGGTTCGCCCGGTGGTCGCCCAGAATGCACATTGCTGGTGTCCATGTTTTGCGGATCCGCAAAACACAGACGTGTGAATGGACCCTCATAGTAACATTATTAACGGTTATGTTTTATCTTTATGTATATTCTAATAGATTGCGTTCCTTGTACAATGTTATAATATACTTTCTATGTTAGAAAGTATATTATAATGCATTTGTATTGTGCGGCAGTTGTGTGCGGTTCTGCTGCGATACTGCAGGTATATAGAGGGACAAGCGTTATTGGAACAAATAATTTCTACTGGTGTGATATACCAGTTGCCCCCCAAAAAACAGATTGAAGCGGGGTGTTATATACCAATATATTTTATAGTGCATTTGGGTACTGTATAGTGCATTTGAGCATGTGTGAAAATTATATTACCGATATTTTGCATTGAAAAAAATTATGAATGGAGATCGCAAATTCAAATAATACATCTGGTATGTCACTGTCCATGTTGTGGGACTATTTGTGCACTTGTAGTAATTATTTCTTGGCTGCAAATATGAGCTGAAGGTTTTTCAGGTTCGCCTGCCATAAAAATGAATGGGACCCGCCGCGAACTTGCGGTTCGCAAACATTTGATCGTGTTCGCGCGATCACGTTCGCGAACCGTCTCGGCAGATGTTCGTCCATCACTACAGCCGACAGCCGAGGACCAGGAAGCGGTGAGTACAGAGCCTTCACCACTTCCTGGTCCTCCAGTACTAATGAGCACTTCCATAATGTAAGAGCTCATTAGTATTCGCCCCATAAGACGCAGGGGCATTTTCCCCCACTTTTGTGGGTGGGGAAAATGAGTCTTATAGGGCAAAAAATACAGTATATTATTGTGGGCACTTTGAATTTAGAATGTTTTCTGAACTGCTTGTTGTCAGACTAAACAATGACATACAGTTAGGTCATTTGCATTAAGGGTACGTATGGAGTAGGTTCACAGGCTGAGCTTGCTCCATAGTCAGCAGGTGCCAGATGTATAATACAGCAGACACAGGCTGCAATGACTAGTGGTGGACAGGGAACTTAAATTGGCTCTGGAAGAAAAACCTAAAAGTGGCCCCATGTTGTGGATGGGTCCAAATTGACAGAAGGCCTGGCCAATATAAGTAGGCAGGGCCAACATAAGTGGGTGGGCCAGCAATACTGTAGTGTACAGTCAATAGTGACCAGAGCGTCTGAGTGATTAGGAAAGGGAGGGGGTATCCTCTGTCATAAGATCGGAGCCCCTGTAGTAACATTGTAGTGCTTAGACTGGCCCAGGAATCTACTGCAGTCTATGGTACAAGCAACCAGAAGGTCGGATATTGAAGTCCCCTTAAGGGATTAAAAATTACAGTAAACAAAAATGAAATATTTAAAAATAAATATATTAATTCAAATCACCCTCTTTCTCACAGCTTACCAAGCACAATGCTGTACATTGTATCCTGGCTGTACTTGGTATCACGCTCAGTCCTATTCACCTACTGGGGCTAAGCTGCTCCTAGGCCATGTGACAGATTAATATGTTGTCACTGGCCTAGGGAAAACTGCCTAGGAAGGAGGTGCACTGGTGCCTTCTCAAACAGATGATCATTGGGGTCCTGGGTATCAGTATAAAAATCCCATTTAACCCATTCAACTCACTGTACAAAGAAAAATAAGTATAATGTAGCAAAAGTACAATGAAGATGACGAGTTAACATGACATGTGTAGAGGTAGAACTTTTGTCAATTCAAATACTAAGGTTAGTAGTTTACTACCTTGCATGCAGTTATATAAAATTAACATTTAAAATGAACTTAAGCGTCTTGACCTGGTTTCACACACTGCTGGCCAGCCAATACACAGGGCACAGAGCAGCAGCAGCACAGCTATTTGTGAAGTAAGGGGAGTTTGCAAGAAAATTCCAAATTCGTTTTATAGGCTAATTAATAGTAGCTTAAAACCTTAAAGGCATTTTTTCATTACTTTGACAAAGGAGGCAGATTTATGAAAAGACAAACAGTTTTTATTACAACCAGGGCCGGTTTTAGACAAAATGGGGCTCAAAATCTTGTAATAATGTACTAACAACACAGTTACATTCTGTCGATTCCAGTGTTCCCCCACAGATTTACACCCCGTAAAGATCTTCACACAGTTCTTCACCCTCATGGCCCCAGAATATGCCACATTCCCCCTCCCCTCACAGCAATGAGTTCCCCTTACTCACGGCATCTGAGAGTGTTAAAAAAAGGAGAAGCGAGATTCCTCTTCAGGCGCGCTTTCCCCCATAGGAGATCAGGGAAAGCACTCTGTTATAGAAATAAGTCACAGCCTGTACTAGACTTCCAGGCTCATTGTTAGCATATCCCAGTTAAGGCCACTAGATGGCAGCACTGAACTGTGATATAGTGATTTCTATACAGAATAATGTAGCAATTTACATCTGATGATTGTAAGTTGTGATCCACTTGGGGGACTTGACAAAAAGAAAAAAAAAATGTAAAAAAGGTTTGAAAATATAAAAATCCATAAAAATTTAAATCACCCCCATACCCCAAAATAAAAATAAACAAAAAATTAAATAGAATTATGGGTATCGCCACATGCGAAAGCGCCCATACTATTGAAATATTAAAAAAAGTTAGCCCATATGGTGAATGGCGTAACAATATATTTTTTTTTAAAGTCTATTTCGAGTTTTTTTCATCACTTTATCTCCCAAGAAAATTGGATAAAAAGTGATGAAGTCATACACAACCCAAATGGTATTGTCAAAAATGACAGATTGTCCCGCAAAAAATTAGCCCCCACACATCTCCGTGGACATAAATATAGAAAAGTTATGACGGTCAGAATATAGCGATGAAAATAAAAAAATATTTTTTTATGAAGTGAGTCCTGATGAGGCTTAGCTTGCTGCAGTGAGCGGGCCCATAGGGGTCCTGAGTAGGGGGGCTATTAGGGTTGCATCCTTTCCTAACAAAAAATACTGGTTACACAAGTTAAAAAGGTTGGTGTGGGTTAATACGGATGTTTTTTGATCATATTTTACATTATGCTCCATTTTTTTTTCTCAATAAAATTTAAGTTTAATTTAGCCTCTATTTTTAAAAAGTTTCTGTAAAGAGTTGAACTCACAACCTTCTACAGTAAGGGCAAGAAACTTAACCACTGGGCTATACTGCTCAATGCTATGTCAGTGCTGAAAAACATCATAGAAGTTTATTTTCTGTTAAAAACAGCATAGAAGTTTCTCTTGTATTATACAAGACTATACTGACCTAGCATTCGGCTCTATAGTGGTTAATGTTCTTGCCCTTAATGTAGAAGGTTGTAAGTTCAAATCCCTACAGAGACATTTAAAAAATAGAGTCTAAATTAGATTTATATGCACAGGGTGACCCTAAGCATGATGACAATGCTTGGGAATACCCCTTTCATGTTTATAACACCAACTCCATATATGGACATACGCATATATGAAGTTAGAGCTGGGAAATTCCCCACTTTGGACTGAAGCAGGGGGCCCCTTAGAGGGAAATTGCTCAGTTTCCCCCCCTAACGCCGGCCCTGATTACAACAAATCGCAGCACAGCTTTACATTTTCAAAAGTAGAATATTAAATTAGAAGCTGCACTGTGATCCCTATAAGCAATAAAGGCAGTTTTTTTTTTTTTTTTTTAACAGTTTCAAAAAACTTTTGCATGTGTACATCACATACTACAAACTTACAGACTATGGCATGGAAACTAAAGGGGTTGTGTGCTGTAATAATATTGATGATGACCTACCCACAGGACAGGTCATCAATATCAGATCATTAAGGGCCCTGTTGATCAGCTGGTTAAAGTGGTTGCAGTGATGATAGGAGTGCTGTGTCTTCTTCAACATTTACCTGCACGCTGTATTAATTATATTCAAGAGAATGGGATTAGCAGTTATAATTACACTGCACCACCGCTACAAGCTAGACGGGGTGCAGTTGCTCTGTGACCTTTAAACAGCTGATTGGCAGGAGTGCTAGAAGTCAAACTCCTGCTGATCTTATATCAATGACCTATACTGAGGATATATCATGAGTGAAAGGCAGACACCATATGAAATCACATAGGATGTAAGGTGTTCAGATATCAAACATAATTTATTTGTATATACCATGCTAATAAAAGTAATCAAAAGCTTAAAATATATAAAATAAAAATGGAATATAAATGCAATAATGAGATATGTGAGTCTGTTGCATCGATGTTCCTATTATGGGCAGCCTATATAAATTAAGGATGTATTGTACATAGAAAAAAACATATTATATACATATAGATCCAAATGTTGTTACGTTTTTACATTAATGCGGTGCAGTAAACCATAGGAATGGTTATTGGAAGAATAAAATAAAGGTTATTTCATAGGAGTCCTGGATCGCATATAGTGTTTAGTGTAGCTATTTATAAAATGATCCACAATTGGTTAGAATGTATATCCACTGAAACATACAGCGACTATAAAATAAATATTAATTGTGGACCAAAATTAATCAAGTTAATTAAGATGGTTTTACAGCCTAAAATTCAGTTTATAGCAGACATTATGTATACCATACAGGGGTGGACTGAGAACCCTCAGGGCCCCCGGGCAAAATAAATCAAGGGCCCCCTTCCAGGCCCCACCCATGTTCCACCTCTAGCCACCACATGTCCCACCTCCAGCCACGCCCCTATCCCGCCTCCAGCCACGCACTACACAAAGAACAAAAGTGCAATCATTTATCAATCTGGGGCTCTGGCTGACGGCGGCTGACACACAGTCAGTCAGCTCACCTCTAGGTAGGACCTGCGGCTGCACTCCTGTCTCCTGCTTCCCGCCGCCGCAGCACCGCTCGTCGCGCCCCGTGGCCTGCCCTGAGCCCATGTTGCTGAGGCAGAGAGCAGAGCCAGTGTTGGCCGGGCTACCTATCACAAGCAGCAGGCTGGGGACAGTGGCGGATCCAGGATTTAAAATTAGTCAGTGAGGTTGCAAAGTTACGCTCAGGTCCTAGTGACCACCTAATTTCAAAACAATTAATAGAATAGCATAGCAACCTCCTGAGAGATTTCCCCGTTTGTCATATTCAAGTGGTCTCGGGAGGGGCACTTCCAGATTTGTTTCTGTCCGCCGCCACAATACAATGGTGCTTATAGAACAGACTACACAGTGTAGAGGTATACTGTATATTGTCTGGCACAGTGTATGCTATGTGTATAACAAACATATTCCACATGAAAACTTACAATTACTTGGCTTGGCCCTTGGGGATCTCGGACACCACTTCCACACTTTGGCCGGGGGCTCGGCGGAGCTGATGTTGTGTTTTATCCTAATGAGAAAGATTTCATAATAAGGATTTGGAGAAGGGGCAGAGGGATAGCAGAGCAGGGAGAGGCTGGTGCTGCTACTAAGGGGTCATACCATGGGGGAGTAATAAAGCCCCCCCAGTAGAAATAATTCTCCTTATAATGTGACAAAAAAACTTGTAATGCCCCCAGTTGAGCTAATGTCCCCATAGTGCCCCCATAATGTCCCAGTATAAAATACCCCTATATAGTGCCCATTGTAAATGCCCCCATAGTGCTCCACACCCTCTTTCCTCCTAGTGTCCCCCATAATGTACGAGTATAAAATGCTCCAGTAGATGCCCTCAGTGTCCCCCATAATTTGCAAGTATAAAATACCCCTTTTTAGTGCCCCCGTAGATGATCCCATAGTACTCCTCTACCCCCTTCCCCATAGTACCCACCATAATGTGTCCCAGTATAAAATTGTACTGTACAGAGCACGCATATAAAATACCCCTTCTTTGTGGCCTCAGTAGATGCCACTATAGTGCCCCCAATCATGTGCCAGTATTAATAACAGCCCCCCATGTGCCAGAATTAATAACAGCCCCCCATGTGCCAGCATTAATAACAGCCCCCCATGTGCCAGTATTAATAACAGCCCCCCGTGCCAGAAATAACAGTCCCCCCATGCCAGTAATAGCCCCCTGTGCCAGTAATAACAGCCCCCTGTGCCAGTAATAACAGCCCCCTGTGCCAGTAATAACAGCCCCCTGTGCCATATTTACAAAGATCACAGCAGATAAGTAGGATGTTCTTTCTGTTCCTCTTTTTATTTTTTGTTTCAAAAATAAAGTATAATAACATACGGCAGTACGTGTGTAAACGTTTTCGGCTATGCAAAGCCTTCCTCAGACACTGTGCCGCAGTGTGATGTGGATATGATGGTGAAGAGAGGGTAATGGTTGTGCCAGTGGAAACGGAGCTAAAGCCCCCTGTGCCAGTAATAACAGCCCCCCATGCCAGTAATAACAGCCCCCCGTGCCAGTAATAGCCGCCCTGTGCCAGTAATAACAGCCCCCCGTGCCAGTAATAGCTCCCCTCCGTGCCAGTAATAGCCTCCCTCCATGCCAGTAATAGCCTCCCTCCATGCCAGTAATAGCCCCCCTCCGTGCCAGTAATAGCCCCCCTCCGTGCCAGTAATAGCCCCCCTGTGCCAGTAATAGCCCCCCTCTGTGCCAATAATAGCCCCGCTCTGTGCCAGTAATAGCCCCCCTGTGCCAGTAATAGCCCCCCTCCGTGCCAATAATAGCCCCCCTGTGCCGGTAACAGCCCCCCTGTGCCAGTAATAACAGCATTGTACAGTCATGTCCAAAAGTTTTGAGAATTACATAAATATTGGAAATTGGAAAAGTTGCTGCTTAAGTTTTTATAATAGCAATTTGCATATACTCCAGAATGTTATGAAGAGTGATCAGATGAATTGCATAGTCCTTCTTTGCCATGAAAATGAATCCCCAAAAAAACTTTCCACTGCATTTCATTGCTGTCATTAAAGGACCTGCTGAGATCATTTCAGTAATCGTCTTGTTAACTCAGATGAGAATGTTGACAAGCGCAAGGCTGGAGATCATTATGTCAGGCTGATTGGGTTAAAATGTCAGACTTGACCTGTTAAAACGAGGGTGATGCTTTAAATCATTGTTCTTCCATTGTTAACCATGGTGCCCTGCAAAGAAACGCGTAAAGCCATCATTGCGTTGCATAAAAATGGTTTCACAGGCAAGGATATTGTGGCTACTAAGATTGCACCTCAATCAACAATTTATAGGATAATCAAGAACTTCAAGGTAAGAGGTTTAATTCTTGTTAAGAAGGCTTCAGGGCGTCCAAGAAAGTCTACTAAAGAGGATTCAGCTGCGGGATCGGTGTGCCACCAGTGCAGAGCTTGCTCAGGAATGGCAGCAGGCAGGTGTGAACGCATCTGCACGCACAGTGAGGCGAAGACTTTTGGAAGATGGCCTGGTGTCAAGAAGGGCAACAAAGAAGCCACTGCTCTCCAAAAAAAACATCAGGGACAGATTGATCTTCTGCAGAAAATATGGTGAATGGACTGCTGAGGACTGGGGCAAAGTCACATTCTTCGATGAAGCCTCTTTCCGATTGTTTGGGCCATCAGGAAAAAGGCTTGTCCGGAGAAGAAAAGGTGAGCGCTACCATCAGTCCTGTGTCATGCCAACAGTAAAGCATCCTGAGACCATTCATGTGTGGGGTTGCTTCTCGTCCAAGGGAGTGGGCTCACTCACAATTTTGCCCGAAAACACAGCCATGAATAAAGAATGGTACCAAAACACCCTCCAACAGCAACTTCTTCCAACAATCCAACAACAGTTTGGTGAAGAACAATGCATTTTCCAGCACGATGGAGCACCGTGCCATAAGGCAAAAGTGATAACTAAGTGGCTCGGGGACCAGAACGTTGACATTTTGGGTCCATGGCCTGGAAACTCCCCAAATCTTAATCCCATTGAGAAATTGTGGTCAATCCTCAAGAGGTGGGTGGACAAACAAAAACCCACTAATTCTGACAAACTCCAAGAAGTGATTATGAAAGAATGGGTTGCTATCAGTCAGGAATTGGCCCTGAAGTTGATTGAGAGCATGCCCAATCGAATTGCAGAGGTCCTGAAAAAGAAGGGCCAACACTGCAAATACTGACTCTTTGCATAAATGTCATGTAATTGTCGATAAAAGCCTTTGAAACGTATGAAGTGCGTGTAATTATATTTCACTACATCACAGAAACAATTGAAACAAAGATCTAAAAGCAGTTTAGCAGCAAACTTTGTGAAAACTAATATTTGTGTCATTCTCAAAACTTTTGGCCACGACTGTATATATAAAAAAAAAAACAACACATACTTACCTCCATGTCAGCGATGCGATGAAGGGCTCTTCCAGCCTGTGTCCCGCGCTGTATGGCTCAGGCGGCGCGATGACGTCATCGAGCCGCCTGCGCTGGCCTCTGATAGGCTGCCGGCCTAGTGTGCCAGCAGCCTATCAGAGGAAGAGAAAGGGACACGCCTCTCCCTCCCCTGCCGCAGCACAGGCATCTGTATCGCTGTCCTGAGGACGGCGATACAGATGACTGGAGATGAGCGCTTCCACAATGGAAGCGCTCATCTCCCTGTGCCCCGCCGCCGCCAGCTCCGCGCCGCACAAGTCATTTTTTTCCGCCCTCCGCACACCCCAAAGGCCGGCCGGCGGGCCCCCTTCCAGGAAGGGCCCTAGGACCACGTCCGAAGTGCCCGACCGCTCGGTCCGCCCCTGATACCATATAAAAAATGTATAACTGCAATTTACAATAATTATGTATACCAAACTCTATTGTGCATATCGCATATGGATGTATATTGGTTCAGAGGTGCAGAAAATAGGTGGATATATATCGGCAAGTTCATCTATTGTGAATTGTAAGAATGCAAGTGAGAGTTGAGACTATGCGGTAAGTATAACAGACTACTCGCTGGTAAGTATAGCGTCTATGTCCATAGGAATATTTAAAAAGCGTTTTTTCTCTGTATGTGCACCGTCACACACAATTGTTTGTTACTCACGGTTAGGTGCAGGGATAAGGAATTCAGTACCAACCGTGGCCTCCCACGTGGTCTCTGGCACATGCAGATCCTCCCTCGCTGTTAAATAAAGCACAGCTAGATATAGCAAAAGTTCCCGGTCTTTCTGCTCACTTCTTATTTTATGGTGTATGGCAGCTAGCTGGGTTTTGTATGTTGGTGCAGCAGTTCAGCACAGGTTCCAAACATAGGGTTGGAAGTGAATGGAAAACCTTATCCACATGATGATTGCACTTGCTTAAATGGAAATTTCTCAAATAGCAATTCTTCAAAGGGATTCTTATGGAGTGCTCCATAAAGTTTCAAAGGGGTACATCAGGCATTAGGGGCACCCGAAACGAGACGTGTTTTGGAGCTCTTAGCATGCTCCTTTCTCAGTGGTTGGTGTCCCTCAAATGCCAGTACCCTTAAAAACTTGTTTCCCCTCCATGACTGGAGTGTGTGAAAATCCTATTCACCCTAATAGATCTCTAAAACAGTGACTAGGACAAGGGATCAAAAGATCCCAGGTTCCAGCCCCCTAAGGGGGTTAAAATATATTACTGTCAGGGTGGATTTGATTTAAATCAAACTAATTTAAATCACGATTTAAATCACTAGTCAGTAAGGCTTGATTTAAATCATAGTTTTCTACATAAATACTAATTCTTGCTGGTATAACTAATATGCAAGTAGATGAAGATTTTTAGAATAACAACATATTAGTTTGATTAGGTTGATTCTGCATTCATAGGTTTGTAGAAGTTAGGATTAAGGTCTTTTTCTCAACTCTGTTCATGTTATAACATTTTTGCTGTGGAGAAGAATGTGATCTCTGCTGAGTCAAATTCAGTTTTTAGAACTGCAAAAGTAAACCAAGCATCTGTGATAATATCTTGTAGGCAGGGAAACTGCCCAATAATCTTACAAAAACCTCTGGAAGAGCATGACATTGTGAATGGAATAATGGAATTTATTTACCAAAAAAATTATACATATACAGGCCTTATTCTACATAATTAAATAAATAATCTTTATTTCATGATGGAATAACCTTTGATTGTAATATATTTTCCTCAAAAAGCATTTTATATAAAAAAATCTGATTTTTATTTTATTTTAAAAAAATCATTGATTTTTATCCACCCTGATTACTGTAAAAGTTTTAAAAATTAAAAAACTTAATATTAAGTTTAAATGACCACTCTTTCCCAATTTTACATATAAAACTATATTAATAAAAATAAAATAACATATCAGGTATCGCCACGTTCGAAAATGTCTGAACTATTAAAAAATGAAAAAAAAATAAAAAATTCCTGTGAGGTGAACGCTGTGATGAAAAAATAAAAAATAAAAATAAAAACCACACGATTTTCCAAAAAGTCATACGTAGCACAAAAATGGTACCAATAAAAACTACAGTTCGTTCCACAAAAAGCAAGCCCTCATACAGCTCTGTAGACCAAAATATAAAAAAGTAATGGTTGTCAGAAAATGGCGATGCAAATAATTTTTTTAAAGGTGTTTTTTTAAAGTAGTAAATGAAAAAAAATATATATACAAGTTTGGTATCATCGTATTTGTACTGAGCCGCATAATAACGTCATGTCATATTTGAAGGACAGTGAACAGACTGATGTAAAAACCCCCATAACCTTGGCAGAATAGTTTTTTTTTTCAATGAATATGATAGAAAATGTAAAAAGTTATGTGTATTAAAAAGTGGCAAAGAACAAAAATGAAAAAACTAAAATGGGCATGGTACGTGAGGGGTTAAACGTGTTAAACTGTGAAATACCAACTAGGACATTCAGAATGGGTTTGACTGCAGTACAAGATCTTTGATTCCCTATAATCAAATATTCTTTATGACTTACATGATTGATGTGCTCTCTTGAATGAAAACTACAAAGACACAGAATCCATTGACCTTAGGAAGCATAAACAATTTAACAGTACAAATATACGGTACCTAATATATTTTCCTATCAGATCTGACCTTGAAAAATAACATGGTAGAAATAAATGATTGGAAATGGTTTGATCCTTTGAGTCATGCACTGACCAGACAAATGATCAGATTTGTCATGTATGAATTCAAAATGTTATCCATACATTAATCACTCAAAATGTTAAGGATGGGGTAAAATAAGTACACTACTTGCTAAACTGTCTGTGATATTCACCTAGTAAAAAATCTCTTCCTATATATTCGCTCTGCTGAAAAACTGTAAATTAGCTCTACGTTACTGAAATCTGAAACTATTGCCTTGTCAATGAAAGGCCATGAGATAAAATTATTTTGATCTGGAAATTTTGACAAAAATTGGTCAAACTGGTCAAATTGCTCAATGTTTTATTGCTAAACATGCAAAATGAGTTAATCGGACCTTATCTATATGTTTTTTAGGTTGTTGATTGGAGATTACTCTAGCGAGGAGTTTACCAGGTCGCCCTGACTCTGTAAAGTATTTTTGCCCCTTAAAAAAAAGGTTCTGTTGGGCCTTATCCAATAAAAACTTAGCATATATTTGTGTGGCTCTTTGCATATTTTCCCTATTCTTCTCCGTCTTGTGCATATGGAAGGATTCTGTCGCCAACACTACGTGTTCTTCTAGATTTTTCTGTTTTTTTCCATATTCCTTTCTAAGGTTCGCGATATTACTAACCATCAATCCCCTCATATACGCCTTATAGGTATCCCATACTACTTGAATTTTTGCTGAACCATAATTAATATCCCAGAATCGGCCTACCGTATTTTTCGCCGTATAAGACGCACTTTTTCCCCCCCAAAAGTGGGGGGGAAATAGCAGTGCGTCTTATACGGCGAATGTAGCCGATTTTGCTTAGTTTTCAATGATACACCCGCCGCGATGCCGTGCGGCGGGTATATCAGCTGTGAGGGAGGAGGGGCTGGGGGCCGGCGTCTGCATTTATAATGACAGCGGGGCCCGTGCAGTGACTGTATTCTACTACACGGGCCCCGCTTACTGTACAATCATATCCCTAATACCGTAGTTAATTCTTGTGTGCACTGCATGTAAAAGCATAATGAGCGATGATGAGCGCTATTACTTACAATTAGAAGCGCTTGCCGTTCGGAGCAGGGAGGAGGGAGGAGGCAGGAGGCAGGCCGGGAGGACGGGCGCTGGCAGTGTGAGTCATACGTCACGCGCCTGCGCCGCCTGCTTCATGAATGAAGCAGGCGGCGTGGGCGCATGACGGATGACTCACACTGCCAGCGCCCGTCCTCCCGGCCTGCCTCCTGCCTCCTCCCTCCTCCCTGCTCCGAACGGCAAGCGCTTCTAATTGTAAGTAATAGCGCTCATCATCGCTCATTATGCTTTTACATGCAGTGCACACAACAATTAACTACGGTATTAGGGATATGATTGTACAGTAAGCGGGGCCCGTGTAGTAGAATACAGTCACTGCACGGGCCCCGCTGTCATTATAAATGCAGATGCGACCCCCACCCCCATTATAAAAGCAAATGCGACCCCCACACTTATGGAGGGGATCTGTGGATGACACATAGCATAAGATGCTATATATGTGTCATCCACAGATCCCCACCATAACTGTCATACACAGATCCTCATAACAGCGCCATCCAGAGAGGATCCCCTATAAGTGTCACCCACAGATCCCCCATAACAGTGCGTCATCCACAGATCCCCATAACAGTGCATCACCCACAGACCACAATTAGTTCAAAATATTTTTTTTCTTATTTTCCTCCCCAAAAACCTAGGTGCGTCTTATACGCCGGTGCGTCTTATACGGCGAAAAATACGGTATATCATTTCGAATTGCTTCATGTGTCTTTATAACTGATAACCAATAGGGATTTAATCTAAAGGGAGATTTTGGTATATATCTTTCCTGAGATAGACATAGTTCAATTAGTATCGGAGAGTGATCTGATATTGACCTTGTTTCATATTTCATTCGCTTTATGAGTTTCACATATTTACTATTAATCAATACAAGATCTATTCTGGACAATGATTTACCTGCTTTGCTAGAGCATGAAAAAGCCCTTTTCCCCTGTCTCAGATGTTCCCAAGCATCCTCAAATCCAGTCTCCATGCAGAACCGTGCCAGGGGGGACCCCCGGAGCGGACTGTCACTCCTAGCTCTCGTAGAAACCCTGTCACAAAGAGGATCGATGACACAGTTAAAGTCACCCATAATCAATGTTGGACATTCTGGCCATTTATCCATGAATAGTAGAAGAGAGTTAAGAACCGAGAGAGAAAACGGCGGTGGGATATAGACAAAGGCCAAGATACATATCTTCCCCCCTATCCTACACTATAGGAAAATAAATCTCCCCTGTTGGTCAACAGAGGATGCCTCACAAACGAAATCAATAAGGTCCGATTGAGTGATGGTAGGATAGTCACTTCACAGGGCCCGGTGGAGAAGGCCTTTCTTGACTACTTTGTTGATCTGTATAAAGCTGACTCCAACATTACAGATGATAAGATAGATCTCTATTTAGATAGGATCAAGTTTCCAACTATTACTGAGATGCAAAAGAAAGCACTAGAATTGGAGGTCTCAATTCAGGAACTTGAGGGAGCTATTAAACTATGCTCAACTAACTCCACCCCTGGCTCAGACGGGCTTCCATATGAATTCTATAGTAAATATGAGGACTGTATTCTTCCCAGACTGTTGGAGGTCTTTGCTGAATCAACAGAGGAGGGGATGCTTCCAGACTCAATGATGGAGGCCATAATAATATTAATTCCAAAAAAAGGCAAGGACCCTTTAGATTTAGAATCCTATAGACCAATTTCACTGCTTAATGCAGATGTAAAGCTTCTTGCGAGGGTCCTGGCTACAAGGCTCTCCAGGGTCATTTCCTCCATTGTCCATCCTGATCAGAGCGGCTTTATACAAAGCAAGGGTACACACCATAATCTACACCGACTCTTTTCTAATATCCAGGCCCCGGGGGGGACTGCCCGCTCCATCCTGTCATTGGATGCCTTTAAGGCCTTTGACAGGGTGGAGTGGCGCTTCCTCTGGAAGGTTCTTGCTAAGATGGGCTTTGGGGAAAAATTTATACGTACTCTTAGGTTGCTGTATAGATCCCCAAGGGCAAAACTGAGTCTCAATGGAATTCTGAGTAGTAGTATTGATTTAAACAGAGGCACCCGACAGGGTTGCCCATTATCTCCCCTGTTATTCGATATTTATATCGAGCCCCTTGCGTTGGCCATCAGGCAGGATGACCAGATTAAAGGATTCGGTACCCTAGGAACACAGGACCGCATCTCATTATATGCAGATGATGTCCTGTTTTTTATAGACCATACGGAAACCATTCTTCCTAGGATTATTCAAATGGTTAACGCATTTGGTGAGGTATCTGGTCTCCGAATAAACTGGGCAAAAACTAGTCTGCTCCCAATAGATCCCCTGCCACAAAAGGAGGTTCCTGCTACACAGTTGGATATCGTTGATACTATTCAATACTTGGGTTTGACCATATCGCCTCGGGTTGAAAATTTTGTACAACTCAATCTGATCCCCACAATGGTAAAGATCAGAGCTAAAATAGGAATCTGGCTGAAACTTCCCCTATCCAGAGCTGATCGAGTTTCACTAGTTAAAATGGTGATACTACCACAATTTCTTTACGTGCTCAGGAACACACCTATTTGGATACAAGACAAACATTTTAAACTCATGGAAAGAATAATTAATGATTTAATATGGGGAAGAAAGCGAGTGCGAATTAAGCTGGAATACTTGTATAAATCAGTGGAGTGGGGGGGTTTAAATCTCCCCTACTTTAAAGGGTATTTTATTGCAGCCCAGCTATTGAGGTGCTATGAATCAGAGGACAGTGCACTCCTGGGGAAGTTGGTAACTAGCCACGCTCATAACAATATTTTTACCTTGTTGGAATCCGGGCTTTTGAAGAGCTACGAGCAAGGCTATAAAGAGACTATAAATCTACTCCTGAAAGTGTGGGGTACAACTAGGACATGGTTGAAGGTTAGGGGTTCACTCACATTTACGCCTCTTTGCCATAATTTCTATTTACAAAGATTAGATGATATTGCAGCTGACACATTTTGGCAGAAGAATAAAATATTATATATTTCACAGGTAGTTAAAGATAGAGAAATTAAATCCTTTACAGAAATGACACATAATATAAGAAATCTCTCATGGTTTAGGTATTTTCAATTGCGATCTGTACTATCCAGTTTGGACGATAAACGTCTGCTGGATATAGATAATTTATCTTTTCTGAATGATTGGGTAGGGGGTACACCTCTTAGAACTAAGATTTCCAATATATATAAGTTATTAATTAAGGCACGGTTTAGCGATACACAATCACCAGGACAAAAAGCATGGGAAGCGGACTGTCCGCATTTGCGAGTAGAAGGGTGGGAGAATATTTTTGGGAATCTGACTTCAGTATCCCAGAACTTTAACCATGTTCTAATACAATTTTACATTTCCCATAGACTATACATTACCCCCCTATGGATGAATAAATGCGGGTTGAGAGCCACGTCCAACTGCCCCAAATGTGATATTGTAGGAGCAGACTTCCTCCACATGATTTGGACTTGTCCAGAACTTGTAAAATACTGGAATAGTATTAATAATTGTATTATCCATAAACTAAAAATTCGAATTCCTTTTGAACCACATGTATTCGTGCTTAACGACTTTTCCAAATTAAAAAATCACAAGTATCAAAAGATCTTTCTGAGCAGAATATTGATGTTGGCTAGAGTTCTGATCAGTCGGACCTGGTTTGCCCGATCCACTCCAGACATAAATATATGGATAAATTTAACCGATAAGGTAAAAAACTACGAGAAAATTATATATAAATGGAGGGAAGTTGAGGACCAGTGGAATAGGATATGGGGTGGCTGGAAGATTGACTAATTGAGGTCATGTTGGTTTGTTTATGGGGGTCCTACTTTGACGCACCACAGACTAGGGGTGAGGGAGGGGAGGGTTTTTTCTAAAATGCAACCAAAAGATGAACTGACTATATTTATATTTATCTACATTTGGTTGGGTCACTAAGAATTGAGGGGTTGTAAAAATTTTTTGCTGTTAATGCTTTGTAATTTTCCCAATAAATTTTTTTGTTAAAAAAAAAAAAAAAACATGCAAAATGAGTTACCAAACAAAACAATAGAACCAAAGGACATACATAAAGTACCTTTGTTTCAGATGTGTTATAGTTGTTAGCCAGCCCTTGAAAAACGTTAAAGGGTTTGAGCAGCCAGTACGTATTGATGACCTATCCTTAGGATAGGTCATCAATATCTGATGGGTGGGGGTCCGACTCCCGGAACCCCCACCGATCAGCTGTTTGAAGGAGAGGCATTGCTTGTAGGAGCACTACTTCCTCTTCAAGGTTACACTGCATGTCATCTCGGAAGTCTCAGCAGCACACTGTAATTAAAAGTGCTTGTTCTATTCACTGGAACAAGCACTTGTAATTACGCTGTGTTGCCGCTGTGGGCGAGACAACGCGCAGTATAAACTTGAAGAAGAAGTACTCGTATGAGTGCCCCCTCCTCTTCAAACAGCTGATCGTCGGGGGTGCCGGGAGTCAGACCCCCCACTGATCAGATATTGATGACCCTGAGGATAGGTTATCAATATGTACTGGCTGAACAACCCCTTTAAAGTGAGTCTGTCACCAGTAGACTTACTATTAGACCAGGCACAATGTGTTGTATGGGTTCGTTCTGCTGAATATAACAATACCTTTCACTTATTCATCTGCTGCTTCACTGTGGATAAAAAGTACTTTTAATCCATAAGCAAATGAACAGTTAAGTACCCCAAGGGAGAGCCTAAGCCATTCTGTGCACCCTTGCTCCTCCTGCCAGCACCAACCTCTCATTAAGGGCTCATTCAGACAACTTTATAATGGATCCGCACCTGTGTGGACTCATTCATTTCAATGGGGCCGCAAAAGATGCAGACAGAACACCGTGTGCTGTCCGCATCCTTAGTTCCGTTCCGTGGCCACGCAAAAAAGATAGAGCATGTCCTTTTCTTGTCTGCTATTGCTGGAGGGGGCAAAATATTGTGTCACTTTTGTCACTGATCATAAGAACCTAATGTTTCTCGAGTCTGCAAAGAGGTCAAAGGGGTATTCTCATCAGCAGTTTTAATACTTACCTATGGCGAGCGCCACGTTCACTTCCTGGATTCGGCTGGGGTTGATTGACGTCTTCTCCTGGCCAGGCCGCGCTTGCGCAGAAGTCTGAAGATTTTCTCCCGGCCAGGCAGCGCAATGTCCTGAACGCGCACGCCGCTGCTCATGCACCTTGGTGACTTATTCCTGGCCTGCTTAGTACAGAGCCGGCATGCGCGTTCGCGGCTCTGTGCGTTCGCGGCTCTGTACTATACTGGCCAGAAGAAGTAATCATGGTGCATGCGCGGCAGCGTGCGCGTTTAGGACATTGGGCGGCCCGGCCGGGAAAAAATCTTCAGTCTTCTGCGCAAGCGCGGCCACAGGATTCGACAGGCGAGAGGTGGACGTAACCAGGGGAGACGAAAGACAACAATCAGGTAAGAGGGGACTTATTTTCTAAAAAAGGGTGGGAATTGGGTAATAAAAGGTATTTACAAAAATGATCACTGTCAAATCATTAACAGATTTAACAGTGATCATTGTGATGGGAATACCCCTTTAAATCCCTGTGGGGGCAAAGACCCCTTACTCTTATTTATGCTGAGTTCTAAATCATCATTGCCCATAGATTTAGTAATGGGTACCCATTTAGAATTGATTGACAGACACTCAGTGATCAAACAAGTCTCTCTTTATTCAAACAAAATGCTTATCATATATTGTCTTGGCAAGAAAGGGGGTGGAAAAGCCACCCACACACACATAGTAACATAGTACATAAGGCCGAAAAAAGACATTTGTCCATCCAGTTCAGCCTGTCATCCTGCAAGTTGATCCAGAGGAAGGCAAAAAAAAAACCCTGTGAGGTAGAAGCCAATTTTCCTCACTTTAGGGGAATAAAAAATTCCTTCCCGACTCCAATCAGGCAATCAGAATAACTCCCTGGATAAACGACCCCCCTCTAGTAGCTATAGCCTGTAATATTATTAAGCTCCAGAAATACATCCAGGCCCCTCTTGAATTCCTTTATTGTACTCACCATCACCACCTCCTCAGGCAGAGAGTTCCATAGTCTCACTGCTTTTACCGTAAAGAATCATCTTCTATGTTTGTGTACAAACCTTCTTTCCTCCAGACGCAGAGGATGTCCCCTCGTCACAGTTACAGTCCTGGGGATAAATAGATGATGGGATAGATCTCTGTACTGACCCCTGATTCATCCCATTCATCATTCAGTGGATAAAACACTGCTGACACGCTCAAGGTCAAAGCCACTGCCAGCAGAAGGACCTTCATCCTGTGGTTCCAAGACTTTCTTGCAGTGAGAAGCGTGTATCCAGTTGGGTTTTCCTTTAACGTTTTACAGAAGTCTCAGTTTTTAACAAAACTTGGAAGGGACCATCAAATCTGGGCTCAAATGTCTTTCTTACGTGCCTTTTTATGACAACCCAATCACCAGGCAGTTCCTTCCACTGAGTCTTGATCTGGAATGGAAGCAAACACTTGTTTATGATTGTGCTCCAACCTGCGGGTGAGGGCCTTCATGTAACTGACCATGCTGTCAGTCTGGAGCTGCAACTGTTGAGGAAAATACATCCCCAGTTTGGGTACAGACCCAAACAAGATTTCATATGGGGATAGGCCAGACCTTTTACCTGGGGTGGTGCGGATGGAATACAGGGCAAGGGGGAGGCACTCAGTCCAGGGCTTCCTAATCTCCTTCATAGCCTTCTGTTTTTTTTATAGCGTCGTTCAGTCTTTCCACACAGCCGCTGGATAGGCCTTGTGAAGGGCCTGAGTGATCCCCAAGGCTCCCATCACCTCCCCTGTGAAATGGCCTCCTCTGTCTGATTCTATCACTTCAGGGATTCCATACCAGCACACAAGTTCACTGACCAGTTTCTTTGCAGTATTCTTGGCATTTGCAGCAGATATAGGGTAAGCCTCTGGTCATCCTGAAAAGAGATCAGCACACACAAGCACATATTCGTATGTTCCTACCTTCTGTAACTGTATATAGTCTATTTGCAGTCTCTGGAATAGGTAAAATGGCCTAGATTGCCTTCAACTCAGCCTCCTGTGCTGACATGTGAGGAGGGAGTGTTTCAGCCAGTACTACCTCATGTTGTGTGATCACTGCATATCCAGTATGAAATCGGCCATCCTCACCCATGTATCTGCTGCCATCTACAAAAAACTCAAAATCAGGATTATCAAGAGGTTTTACATGAGAAAATCCAGGATCGTTGTCAGTGAAATCAGACCAAAGGCTACCTGTGCTTCCCTCCCCCATTTCTGAATCTATAATTCGTAACAAAGTATCAGGATTCAGAGTAGTACATCTTTTGAAAGAAATGAGGAGTGCACATTGGAGTTGGAGTTGTCTAGCCATAGAAATATGTTTTGGTTGCTCTTGTGTGAGTATGTCCTGTGTGTTTGCACAACTGTATGTTTCCACCCCCCCCCCCTTCCCCCGAACTTCCTAAAACTCAAACTAATTGCTAAAGAGAAAATTGTGGGGAAGGGTGTGTGGGTGGGTGCTATCTATACACAGAAACTGCCATGTCTTCACAGCTGCTCAATAATTTAATTGCCTGCACTGCTGCGACTGCCCTGACACTGAGCTGGGCACTCGGTGCTCAGCCGTTTGCAGAAGGGCAAGTCATGTGACGCTGGCCACGTCACATCACCCCTGTTACTCGGTATTTAAAGGGGTTATCCAAGTTATTTTTTTGTTCTGTCTATGTTCCTAACTAGACAATTATAACAGCTTTCCAATTCACTCACTTTATCTCCAGGGGCTGGTTTCTCAGATTTCACTGAGGGTCACAGACCTGTGATGTCAGCTTCTCTCCCTGCTCTGATAAAGGTCGTCACTGTGCTGGCCACGCCCCCCCCCCCTTCACTGCCATCTACTCTCTGCTAGGATTCTTAACCCCTTCAGCTGCAAAGCTCTGCAGGCAGTGAGGAGACAATTCTGGGCACTGGAGCTGAATGACTAGAGAGAGCATTGCACAAGAAGGTAGGGGGGGAGATCTTGTGTGTATTAGCAGTGTCATTATACAGCTGGGACCTGTTGATTCTCCCAGCACTCAGGGCAGCTCTTGTATCCACTCCCTTAGCAGTGTCATTATACAGCTGGGACTTGTAGTCCTATACATACAACATGCTGCAGAGTCTCCCAGCAGGCAGACATGTCACTCATGGCAGCTCTTGTATCCACTCCCTTAGCAGAGCAGGGGGGGGGGGGGGCAGAGATTGTTTTTTTTTTGCATGTAAACAAAGGGCCAGAAAAGAACCAGAGAAATGAGGAAATATATATATTATTATTTTTTTTGCATAAAACTTGCTTAGCTCAGTTATATATCAGATTTTCAGTGCTATATATTTTTTTTTTTAACTCGAACAACCCCTTTAAACAGGCAGCCTGCTGGCCACAGGTTTCCTGTTATTTAGGTTCCTGCTGTGAATTTGCATTACCTGGCGTACTTACCTTCTGCCTGCTCCTTGTGTACTTTGCTGCTCTCTTGGAATTCTGACCCCGGCTTCCTCCTGACGATCCTCTGCTGACTCCTTTGGTACTTCTCGACTCTCCTGGTATTTATGACCCCAGCTTCTTCTGACTATTCTCTGCTTGCTCCATTTGTACTTCGTTGCTCTCCTGGTATTGACTCGGTCCGTTCATGTTCTGTTATTTGTCTGGTCTGTCCTCCCAGCACTTATTCCAAGCTAGGGATTGCCGTCCAGTTGTCCCCTGTCATTAGGACTTGCGAGGCAAGTCGGCAGGGCCAGGGCTGAGGGTGGAGCGCAGTGGTCACTTTTCTCCCCCATGTGTGTGTGTGTACATGACCGTTACAACAGGGCTAGACTCCTGCCTAGTACTTTTACCTGGCCCCATAGTAGCAACTTTCCAGGTCCCAGCTTCATCAGGATGCCTTATCAGCAAGAGATCTTAGACCTCACATTTCAGTTTAGCCACGGCCAAACCAATTATAACTCAGAGCATTCACTTCTCTGGTGAAAAGCATAACGGTATACACAGGACATGGATCCCAAAGGCCCTGCAATGTCTACTCCTCTGCCTGTTGCTATAAAGCCACTGTTTGCCTGCCTGCTAGTTACATAGAGTCCATGTTCTCTCAGTAGTTGACTCAGTTATACAAGTGGTTTTGGGGAAAGTGGCTGCAGGAAGACTGGTGCCTTGTAGCACTGGGGTCCAACGACAACATCAGCATGGAGTTTGTATGTTTTCCCCATGTTTGCATGGGTTTTCTCTGGGCAATCCATTTTACTCCCACACTCCAAAGACATACTGATAGGGAACTTAGATTGTGAGCCACATTGGGACAGCATGATGGTAATGTGTGTAAAGCGTTGCAAAATATTGCAGCCAGAGGTCGCGCTACGTTTTTTCTGGGAGAGTAAAAATACTCCTCTTAACATTTTTGAGGAGTATTTTCAGCTGAGGAGTACGAAAGTTGTGGTAATTCAAATAAATGATAAATAGGCTTATATAATGTTATACGGTGGCTATTTATGCAGGGAAACCATTACTCGTGTACTCTAGAGCTGTATTCCATGCATAAAGAGCAAAATTAGACAATTTTACATTTACCAAACAAGGCTGACATCATACAGTAAATATAAAATGTAATGAATTTCTACCTTTCTTGAAACTCCAAATTCATCAGTCAGCGACCCGAGCAGTACAGCATGCAAAACTCAACCGACAAAAGAACAGACGGCTGCTTCCTCTAATTACAGAACAGGCTGTCTCCGGTTGCTATGGGCAACAGCTGTACTACTCCTCATGACGCATGCTGCCTGCACTATAGGAGGCTGATGCCCCATGGTTAGTTGATACACACACCCTGAGGCTGACTTTACTGATAGCAGTGTGGAGGAGAGGTCATTGCTGTGGCTGGCAGCCTGGCACTATTCTGGGATAGGGTTAATATGGCTGGCAGCACTGTTTCAGGACCTAATATGGCTGGTGCTATTCTGCCTGGGGGTAACATGTCTGACTGGCACTTTTTTATCCCCAGGCAGAACAGCACAAGCCACATTAGCCCCTGAAACAGAGCTGTCAGCCATATTAACCCTACCTCAGAATAGTGCCAGGCTGCCAGCCACAGCAATGACCTCTCCACACTGCTATCAGGTAACCATGGGGCATCAGCCTCCTATAGTGCAGGCAGCAGGCGTCATGAGGAGTAGTACAGCTGTTGCCCATAGCAACCAGAAACAGCCTGTTCTGTAATTAGAGGAAGCAGCAGTCTGTTCATAAGTCATCTCGGCCACATTACCCAGGGCCAGAACAGTGTGCCAGACTGCCTGCACAGATAAGCGTGGGAAACTGTTTACATGGTGAGCCGACGGTGACACAGGAATGCAACAATTACTAGTAGCAGGGCTGGTCCCGACTCCCTGGAATGGCGCATAACGCAGACGAGCACCGCTACAGGCGCTCATATCTCCTTCCATGTGTTGTTCATATAATAGGGGGGGCAGTCTCCTATTTGCGGCTGGACTATGAAAAATCCAGCGCTATATAGCAATGCCAGCCACTTACCCTGCCAGTGATGATCCTGCGCTGCGCCTCCTTCCTTACTTTGAGACCAATCAATAAGCTCCTTACTAGTCTCTTGTTTTCTTCCACCTTGTTCCCTTCCTGTAGGCTCCTGCACCTACTTAAAGGGAACCTATTCAGGCGGCACTCACTGATCAACAGGCCTTTTAATTCCTCAGATTGATCACTGGGTACATCAAAAGCTGAATAGATGAGCAATTGTAACTGATTACATCAGTAGCTGAATATATCAGAAAGCTGGGTGCATGTACTGTATATAGCTGAGTACATAAAAAGCTAGATTCAAAAAGCTAAGTACATATATAGTATGGCATGGGACAGACTTGCATGCAGGGGTTGAAATTCGCCAACGGTCGTGTCGCGCGTCAGCTCTTCATCTGGCCCTTGATGAAGCGCTGACGCGCGAAACAGCCGTTGCCGAATTTCAACCACTGCATGCCTGTATGCAAGTCTGTCCCATGCCACATTTATATGTACTCAGCTTTTTGAATCCAGCTTTTTGTTTACTCAGCTATATACAGTACATGCACCCAGCTTTCTGATGAATTCAGCCTTGGATGTATTCAGCTTCCTGATGTATTCAGTCATGGATGTTTTCAGCTACTGATTACAATTGCTCATGTATTCAGCTTTTGATGTACCCAGCGATCCATCTGAGGATTCAAAAAGCCTGTTGCACTGATCGGTGAGTGCCGCCTGAATATTTTCTTTTCATTTTTTGGTAAAACAAGAGACTAAGACAGAAAGGTAAGCTACCAGGCTGGGTAGAAACCAAGCAAGCAAATAACAAACCGTAAGCAAAATCAGAACACAATGGAAGCCGAGGTCAAGTGCCAGGAGGTCACGTCAGTACAAAGGAATAACACAGGATCAAGGTCAAATACAAATCGAGGTCAGGAGCCGGGAGATCACATCAATACAAAAGGATTACACAAGATCAAGGTCAAATACAAGTTGAGGTCAGGAGCCAAGAGGTCATGTCAGTATGAAGGGATTACACAGGATCAGGAGTAAAATACAAGCCGGGGTCGAGTTCACAAAATCACACATGCAGGAAAAGGCTAGTGAGTAGTAAGACCAATCACAGGAAACTTGTGGCCAGCAAGTTGCCTGTTAACTAGGCCAGACTGAATGGTCATGTGTAGAGATGGCCTTGCGGTTCACCTGGCGGTCGTTTCGCGGTGAACTTTGCTCATTCGCAGAACATGCGAACATATGGCGATGCCTGCCGGCGCCATATTCTTTTGCATTGTGCAGAACTTTGACCCATGACACATCCATCAGGTGGTACAGGACAGCCAATTGAGACATTTCAGCACATGGACATACCTACCATATAACAGAACCCGATCTGGCCGCCATTTTACATTCAGTCTTTTGCCAGTGTAGGGGGAGATTGCTGTGTGGAGCAGGGACAAACTGTTAGGGACACCAAACGCTAGCTAATAGGGCCACAAAAGTCCTTTGAAGGACTGGTATAGGTGTGCTATCGATAGGTGTGACATACTGAGGGGTGTGAGATACTTATAATATACTTTTTAACATAGAAAGTATATTATATTGCATTTGTATTGTGCAGCAGTTGTGTCCGGTTCTGCTGTGATACTGCAGATAAACAGGGGGACAAACCCTATTGGAACAACTAATTGCAACTAGTATGATACACCAGTTCCCCCCAAAAAAAAAAGATTGAGGCAGGTGTGTGATATACCAATAATCTAATTTCTATATAGTGCATTTGTATTGTGCAGCAGTTGCGTGCGGTTCTGCTGAGATAACGCAGCTATACAGAGAGATAAACACTATTGGAACAACTAATTGCAACTTGTGTGATATACCAGTTGCCCCCACAAAAAAAACTGATTGAGGCAGGGGTGTGATATACCTATAATATAATTTCTATATAGTGCATTTGCATTGTGCTGCATTTGTGTGCGGTTCTGCTAAGATACCGCAGCTATACAAAGGGACAAACGCTATTGGAACAACTAATTGCAACTGGTTTGATATAACAGTTGCCCCTCCAAAAAAATTATTGAGGCAGGGGTGTGATATACCAATAATATACTTTCTATATAGTGCATTTGTATTGTGCAGCATTTGTGTGCGGTTCTGCTGAGAAACCGCAGCTATACAGAGGGACAAACACTATTGGAACAACTTATTGCAACTGGCGTAATATACCAGTTGCCCCCACAAAAAAAAAAAATGATTGAGGTAGGGGTGTGATATACCTATAATATAATTTCTATATAGTGCATTTGTATTGTGCTGCATTTGTGTGCAGTTCTGCTAAGATACCGCAGCTATACAAAGGGACAAACGCTATTAGAACAACTAATTGCAACTGGTTGGATATAACAGATGCCCCCCAAAAAATATGATTGATGCAGGGGTGTGATATACCTATAATATACTTTCTATATAGTGCATTTGTATTGTGCAGCATTTGTGTGCGGTTCTGCTGAGAAACCGCAGCTATACAGAGGGACAAAAGCAATTGGAATAACTAATTGCAACTGGTGTGATATACCTGTTGCCCCAAAAGAAACTGATTAAGGGGTTTGATATAACTGCTTCCAGCTAAAACTCATTAAGGGGTTCTATATACCTGCTTCAACAAATACTGCTCTTCTATAGGGACTTTGTCACAGGGTCATTTTGAAAATGACAGGCAGAGGAAGAGGCAGGCCATTCCGCAGGGGGTGGTAGGGGTAGGGCAGGTGCACCAGGCCGGAGCCTAGTTGGGAAGTTGGAGAAGGTGCGTGCAATTACATCAAAGGACGCACCAGAGTTGGTTGAGTGGCTCACTCAGCCTTCCGCTTCTGCACCCTCCTCACTCTCTATGTGCACCCCCAAAGACACCACCATCACCACCACCACCACCACCATAGCCCCTCCACTCGAGCCAGAGGAATTATTTTCCCATCCATTTTCAGACCTTACCGATGCGCAGCCATTCTTGGCATCGGATCAGGAAGAGGAGGTAGCAACAGCTGCCACCCAGCGGTCTGACGACACTACCCAGATCAGCCCAACGAGGGTGGTCCCCACTGTTGCTGCCTACTCCGAGATCTCTAATATCAGTGGTGGTGAAGGTGATGATGATGACGTGTCGAAAGGAAGAGGAGGGGAGTTCAGAGAGAGAGATGGAGCAGCAAATACGGAGGAGAAACAGGCAGAACTCATAGTGCACAGGAGGCAAAAAGCAGACTGCAAATATATCTGGAGCGAGCCATCCACCATGCACGGTCACATCTGGAGCGAGCCATCCACCATGCACGGCACATGGCTCCGCAGTGTGGGCTTTTTTTAAAGTGTCAGCTGCTGACAATAGTGTTGCCATCTGCAGCCTGTGCTGTCAATGCATAAGTGGCGGTAAGCCGAACACTCACTTAGGGACGACTGCCTTAAGAAGGCACCTGGCCTCCCATCACTGAGCCCAGTGAGAGCAACACCGTCAGAACCCACAAAGCCACACTCCCGGCGCTCCATGTCCTGCCTCTTCTCCTTCGCCTCTCTCCTCCCATTTGTTCTCCACTCCACCTTCCACCGTACCGTTGACGCATTCATCTGGCAAAAGGCAGGCTTCCGTGGCCCAAATGTACGAACGTAAAAAGTTGATGGTGCTGGATAATCCTCCTGACCGCTGTCTTGTCAGAACTGCTAGCCCACCAAGTACTGCCATATAACCTGGTGGACTCGGAGGCCTTTAGAAAATTTCTGGCACGGCGCAATGGAAGGTCCCCGGAAGGAAATATTTCTCCAAGAAGGGGATCCCAGAGCTATATGGCCATGTTCAGCGGCAAGTGAATGTATCTCTGGCACAGTGTCAGTGCCAAGATATCTGACTACAGACACGTGGTCTAGCAAACACGGGCAAGGAAGGTACAAAACTTTTACTGCCGACTGGGTAAACCTTCTGACGGCTGGCAAGCATGTAACCCGTGGAACCTGTGTGGATTTGGTGTTACCGCCACTGATTGCATGCAGGCCTGCCTCTTCTTCTCTTCCTCCTCCTCCTCAATCCTCTGTCTCCTCATTGGGTGACTCCTCCTTTTCCACTGCTACCGCCTCTTCCACTGCACCCCCGAGCTCCCAGAACCTATTCGACGTGCCAGGTGAGAGGTTCCCATGCTGTGCTGCGGCTGTTGTGCTTGGAAGCCAAGAGCCAACAGCTCTGCGATCACAGTCCGATCAGTGGCTAACCCCGCTCAGTTTGACAGTTGGTAAAGTGGTTGTTTGCGACATCCGTGCCAATCTGCTGAGCGCGCTGAAACAGGGCAAAATGATACACGTGCCGTGCATGGCACACGTCCTGAACTTATTCGTGCAGCGATTCGTTGCCAAATACTCCGGGATCCAGGACGTCTTGAGGAAGGCCAGAAAAATCTCTGCCCATTTTAGATCTTACACGGCCATGGCTCGCCTTGCTGACGTTCAGTGGCAACACCATTTGCCCATCAGACGTTGGATTTGTGACTGCCTGACGCGCTGGAACGCCACCTTGCATATGCTTGATAGGCTGCTTGTCCCGTTTCTGTGCAGAAGCGAGGACGCTCACCCTTGGTGATAGGGGGCGGGACGGACCGGCCGCGCACGTCTCCTCCGCTCGGCCGGCGTCCTCAGTTCCCCCAGCAACCATTGGAGGTCTGAGCACCGAGTTGGGCACTCGGTGCTCAGCTGTACTTCCTAGTGCGGGTCATGTGACGCTGGCCATGTCACATGACCCCAGCTAGCCAGTATTTAACAGGCAGCCTGCTGGCCACAGGTTGCCTGTTAATTAGGTTCCTGGTGATTTTTGATTCCTGTATACTTACCTGAAGATCCTCTGCCTGCTCCTCCTGTACTGCGCAACTCTCCTGGTATTCTGACCGGGGCTTCCACTTGACCATTCTTTGCTGACTTCTGTTGTACTCCATTACAGTCCTGGTATTTGACCCCGGCTTCTCCTGACTATTCTCTGCTTCATCCCTCTGTACTGCGTTGCTCTCTTGGTATTGACCCGGACCGTTCACGATCCGTTATTTGTCTTGTCTGTCCTCCCAGCACGTATCCTAAGTTAGGGACTGCCGTCCAGTTGTCCCCTGTTGTCAGGACTTGCAAGGCAAGTAGGCAGGGCCAGGGGTGAGGGTGGAGCGCAGTGGTCACTATCCTCCCCTCCATATGTAGTGTACGTGACCATTACACTGCTCCAGCAAAAACGCGCCGTTAACAACTACTTGCACGAACTCTGCGGCAGGACAGGTTCTGGCGAACTTGTTTTTTTTCACCGCACCAGTGGCTGCTCATGTGCGACACATGCAGACTTCTGCGGTCATTTGATGCAATCACCAAACTGGTCAGTCGCAATCAGGGCGCCATCAGTGACATCACACCTGACGCCTTCTTTCTGGATGTCCATTGCATCATGTCATTGATCAAGCCATCGAGGGGCAGGAGCAGGAAAATGAGGAAGTCGCAATACTGAATGAATTCCCAGGGGGGGCTACTCCATCTGAGACAAGTCAGCAGGAGTCTGAAGAGGAGTCACAGGAGGATGGTGCCTGGGGGGAGGAGGAGCAAGAAGAGCAGGCTTTAAACTTTTCTGGGATCCCTGGTGTTGTCTGTGGATGGGGGGAGGAGACCAAGGACGACATTCTCCTGGTCGATGAGCAGGAGCCAGGGCGCTCCACCGCTTCCAATTTAGTGCAAATGGGGGCCTTCATGCTCCAGTGTTTGAAGAGGGACCCCCGTATAAAAAGCATAAAGGGCAAGGACCAGTACTGGGTGGCAACGTACTTAGACCCCCGGTACAAACAGAAAATTGCAGACATGTTACCAGCATCACAGAGGGCTGTCAAAATGCAGCATTTCCAGGCCTTGCTTCGAGAGATGCTGCATTCTGCTGTTGCAGGCGCTGGCAGAGGAATTTTGACCCACAGAAAAACTGTTGCAAGTACTAATCCTACAGCGCATGCAAGAAGAGGGCGGTTTAAAGATGTGCTGGTCACTTCAGATATGAGATCATTCTTGCAGCCAACCCATCGACAGTCGCCCTCCGGCTCCAGCCTCAGGGAACGCCTAGACCGACAGGTGTCCGACTACATTGGGTTAACGGCCGATGTGGACGCTCTGAGAAGCGAGGAACCCCTTGACTACTGGGTGTGCACGCTTAACCTGTGGCCAGAGCAGGAACAATTTGCCATGGAACTCTTGGCTTGCCCCTTGTCAAGTGTCCTGTCTGAAAGGACGTTAAGCGGGGATCGTGACTGATAAGCGCACTCGCCTAGCTCACAACAGTGTGGACTACCTCACATTTCTAAAAATGAATGAGGCATGGATCTCGGGGGAATTCAACACTTGTGATGACCACGTTTAATTGAATTTCCTCATGCCAGCCCACACATATTCGCTACTACACAGAATAAATAATTGTCCCTGTCTTATGTAAATACAGAGCCATAAAATGTCTTTCCTCTCAGGTGAATGCCTAATGTTTGGGACCTTGGAGGAATTCAACACCAGTGACGACCAAGTTTTATCGAATTTCAACTATTATCATTTGTTTTTTTTTTCAAGAGGGGGGATTTTGTTAGCCATGTTTTTAATCCAATTTTGTATTTTTTGTTATTTTAAACATATGTAATTGACATGTATTTGTACTGGCCCACAGTAAAATTGATATCCAATGACCGTCTAATATACCTCCAGCCACATAATCACTTGATCTTTTATGTATGGTGAATACATAATTTTTGGGGCCTGTAATCTAACTGGCCAACAGTAAAATTGTTATACGGTGACCGCCTAATGTACGTCCAGCCACATTATCAATTGTTCTTGTCTATACAGTGAATTAATAATGTTTGGGGCCTATAGTCCACTGGTCTTCAGCAAAATTGATATTCAGTCACCGTCTAATATACCTCCAGCCACATAATCACTTGATCTTCACTGTACGGTGAATGCCTAATTGTTGGGGTCTCAGAGGAATTCAACACCTGTGACGACCACGTGTTATCGAATTTCACCTATTATAATTTAGGGTTCATTCAAGAGGGGGGATTTCATTAGCCATGTTTTTAATCAAATTTTATATTTTTAGTTTGTTTAAACATATGTATTTGACAATTATTTGTACTGGCCTGCAGTAAAATTGTTATCCAATGTCCGTCTAAGGCTACTTTCACACTTGCGTTCGGGGCTCCGCTTGTGAGTTCCGTTTGAAGGCTCTCACAAGCGTCCCCGAACGGATCCGCTCAGAATGCATCAGTCTGGCACCGTTTGTCCTCCGCTCCGCTCAGCAGGCGGACACCCGAACGCTGCTTGAACGGATCTAAGTGTTTGCATTATAGGTGCGGATCCGTCTGTGCAGACACCAGACAGATCCGCTCCGAACGCAAGTGTGAAAGTAGCCTAATATATCTCCAGCCACATAGTCACTTGATGTTTTCTGTCCAGTGAATGCCTAATGTTTGGAGCCTGTACTCCCGTGGGGCCTAAAATAAATTTATTTTAGGCTGCAGCAGGCCACATTTTTGACAGTTTCCCTTCAAGACGCATAAAAATGGCCCCTGTCTAAAATACATATTTTTTTGGGGCATTTTCGCCATCGATCCCCCTCTGGTATGTCACTGTCCATGTTGTGGGAAGATTTGTGCACTTCTTGTAAGTATTTGGTGGCTGCAATAATGACCTGAAGGTTTTTCAGGTTCGCCTGCCATTAAAATGAATGGGGCTTGCCGCGAATTTGCAGTTTGCAAACATTTGAACGTGTTTGCATGATCGCCCCGGCCGATGTTCTTCCATCACTAGTCTTGTGACATGGCCAGCATCATGTGACCCTGCATCAGCCCCAGCCAAAACTCATATCCGTCGTCCCTGCCTCTCCTCGTTGTCTAGGGGTTGGAGGACGCTGGCCACGCTGAGGATGCGTGCGCTGCCGGGTCATCCCCACCCCCTTGTTACCAGGGAGTGAGGACGTCGGCTCCTCCCCCCTTTCTATCAGCGGGACTCCGGCGGTGCTGCAAGGAGGGAGCACACCGCCGGCTCACTGTTACAGTATCAGCCCATAGCGAGACCCCCATCAGACCTCAGATCAGCTCACATAGTGAGACCCCCATCAGATAAAAATAAAAACCATCTCTACCTGTCCTGCGCCTCGTCTCCTCTCCACCTCCGCCAGAAGTTGCGATCCCCTGTCTTCCCGGCCTGCAGTGCTCTGTCACCTGACTGTGTGCAGCGTCAGGTCATAGTGTGCGCAGTACGTTCTGACGCTGTACGCGGTCAGGACAGTGCAGCGCCGGCTCCAGGAATGAAGACCGGGGGAGTTAGTACAAGCGCTTGCAGCTCTTCATTTCCTATTCCCGGCATCTAAAGCATACTAGTGAGAGCTTCCATAATGGGGGAAAAAAAGTGCGTCTTATAAAGCGAAAAATACTGTATATAAGATTGGTATCTCTGTAATCGTACTGACCAGCAAAGTAAAGATAACATGTCATTCTTCCTGCGCGGTGTTCGCCTCAATAACTAAACCCCAAAAGCAATGGCAGGGTACCTGCCTGCCTTTTCTTTATCCTGCTTCTCAAAAAGCTAAATAAAATGTGATCAAAAAGTTCTGTGTAAACCAAATTAGAACCAATGAAGTTGGCACGCATCCTGCAAAAAATGAACCCTCACGCAGCTCTGTTGAGAGAAAATTGAAAAAACATATGGTTGTCAGAGAATAGCTGCACTGGTACAACATACCAGTTCAATAGCAACATGGCGCCCATAAACCAATCCATCAAAATCTGCACAGAAAAAGCCAAAAGATGGTCTTTACCTTCTGAATCCTGCACCGTACCAAAACAGCAGTTTACATCCACATTTATGGCATTTCAATATCCAGCAGTACCCACCTAACAATTAAAGGGTGTGGCGTGAGTCTCAGATGGCACAAGCTGGGCACTGAAATGCCATATCTGCAAAAAACTTGCAATTTTCATTTGGCACTGGCCCCTGCTCATTTATTTCTGAAAAACACCTGTGGGGTCAAATTGCTCACTCCACTTCTTGATAAATAACTTCAAGGATTTAGTTTCCAAAATTAGGTCACTTATAGGGGGATGCCACTGTACAGGTACCTTAGGGGTTCTGCAAATGTAATGAGCACCTGAAAATTGTTCTAGCAAAATCCGCACTCCGAAAGCCAAATGGCGCTTCTTCTCTTCTGAGCCTATGTGCCCATAAAGCAGTTTCCGTCCACATTTATGGCATTTCCATACCCAGTATAAGGGTCCATTCACACATCCGTAGAATGGCTGCGGAACTAAACCGGACCCATTCATTCTCTATGAGGCCAAAAGAGATGCGGACAGCACACAGTGATCTTCCGGTCGTCGGCTCCCAAAAAAAATAGAACATGTTCTATTCTTGTCTGTAATTGCGGACAAGAATAGGCAGTTCTATGGGGGTGCCGGTCAGGTGTATTAACCCGCCTATCTATTTAAGTAGTGTGGTGTGAGTCTCAAATGGCACACGGAAGGCACAGCATATCGGGCACTGAAATGCCATATCTGTGGGAAAATTTTCACTTGGCACGGTCCGCTGCACATTAATTTCTGCAATATATCTACGGCATTAAAATGCTCACTCCACTCCTCAATAAATACCTTGAGGGGTGTAGTTTCCAAAATTAGGTCACTTCTTGTTTTCAAAAACAAATGACAATGGAGAATATCGGGCTAGACTTTATTGTTACCTGTAACTTTATTGTTTTTGTCATGTTGTTCACTGTTTTATAGATGCACTTCATGACATTGTGAAATTAATTTCTCGCAGGCGCCGATAGGGGAAACTGATTGCACGGAGATTTATACAACTCCTACTGAGTTGTATTGTAGCTGTATAAAGTCCTATGTACTGAGCTCCCTCTAGTGGTAGCTGTCACCATCCAGAGTTTTATCATTTATAATTGGATATGGTGCCCTCTGTGAGAGATTAAAGGGCAGTGGTGTACCTTTCCTGTTCACACTGCTGCCTGTGGATGAAATGCCATGCCCTCTAATTGCGCTCAATACAGGATCCCATTGCGTCTAAAGTTCCTGGCCGGGGTTCAGGCCCCGCCTTCTGACTCACTCTGTGCTTCTGCCCCTTAAACAGCACATCAGTGGGGCAGCGGGCACAGTTCATGAGGGGCATATGGCATACTACATAGTGAACAGCAGCAGGCATAGTTCATAGAGTATGACACACTATATAATAAGCAGCAGGCACAGTTCATGAGGGGCATATGGCATACTACATAGTGAACAGCAGCAGGCATAGTTCATAGAGTATGACACACTATATAATAAGCAGCAGCGGGCACAGTTCATGAGTGGCATATGGCATACTACATAGTGAACAGCAGCAGGCATAGTTCATAGAGTATGACACACTATATAATAAGCAGCAGCGGGCACAGTTCATGAGTGGCATATGGCATACTACATAGTGAACAGCAGCAGGCATAGTTCATAGAGTATGACACATTATATAATAAGCAGCAGCGGGCACAGTTCATGAGTGGCATATGGCATACTACATAGTGAACAGCAGCAGGCATAGTTCATAGAGTATGACACATTATATAATAAGCAGCAGCGGGCACAGTTCATGGAGCAGGGCAAAAGGTGGGTAGTGGGATGGACTAGGGATGGGTCATGGGCATCTACTTGAGATTTTGCTACGTACCCCCTCCCCCCCCCCTGTTAAAAGGGTTGTCTGAGTTACTTCAAACTTATCACTGAAAATATGATATCCTGTTAGCCAGAAATAAAATAAAAAAAATGCTACCATCAAGAGATGCAATTATGCCAGACGGCAGCCATGTCAGACATAACACAGGGAGATATAACATGCTAGACCGTTTTTTATAATGCACCTAGTTTTCACAGTCCCACGTGACCACCGACCGCGAAGAACTACGTCATACAGTCCCAGCAGCCTCGCACCAACAACGCCTCCTCCGGTAGCTGCTCCAATGAGGAAGGAGGATGGTGCCGAGCGCCGAACACGTGAGCCAATCACGGAACAGGAAGGAGTGTTGAGCACAAGGAGGTTTGGAACGCAAATCCGGACAGCGTGTGGTGCACGCTGGTTATCAGTGAATTTGTTGGTGCTGCTATGCAGGAGCAGTAGGGCGGACTGGTGAGTGCTCAGTGCGAGCTGTTCTCTTCCACCTCTTCCCTATGGTTGTGCGCTGTTTTATTCCCCTATATGTCAGGACGTGTCTGTGGCTAAAGCCCGGTAAGGCAGTAGAAATCCCACTCGTCTTTCTATTCTGTTACCATGCCTGGCCTGCGGTGGTGCTCACAGCTCCTCTGGGCAAGGTAGGTACATTATAGGCATGGGTGCTGTGAACACCAAGTAGTGTCCTGACTAGTGTTGAGCGAACTTGTGTTTTAAGTTCGGGTTATCGAAGAACTTTCGTTATGGATAATTCCTTTATGGTCCGCGGTAGCGTAATCCATAACGCAATTCTTCGATAACCCAAACTTAAAACACAAGTTTGCTCAACACTAGTCCTGACCCCTGTGGTCAAATGACCGAAAATGGATGGAAACCCAGTGCCTTGGGTGCCGAATGTGTAAATGTGACGCCAGGTCGTATCGTCATCACAGCGCCAGGTAACAGCCGCAGCAGTGACGTCACATACTGCCAGTAATGACCTCTTCATTCATGTGACACTTGGTGCCGCGTCTTCGTGTTACTTGTACGGTATTCAATCTAAGAGGTAAGTTTATTTAGCATCAGGTTCCTTACGTGAATTGGGCTCTTGCATTTTTTTTTTATTTTTCTTTTTTTTTTTTACCAGTTTTTCCGGCTGTGTGTTCTGCAGGTTTTTCGCACACAGTGTGGGAGATTTATCAAAGCTGGTGTTTCCATACACCGCTCTTAAAAGGGTTGTCCAGTCTTTTAATATTGATGACCTATCAGATTAGCGGTGGCCTGGCACCCCTGCTGATCACCTGTATGAGGAGACGGCGCGCACAGTGTGCATGTGCTGTCTCCTTTCTCTCTTTCTGCCCTCTTGTATGTCTATCATATAGCTGATCATCGTGGGTGTCGGACCCCTTCCGATCTGATATTGATGACCTACCCTCAGCAGATGATAGGACATCTCCTCCTATAATTTTGCAGAGTGAAGGCATGGATCAGAAGCCCATGGAAGTGTCCTATCCTTTGACGTGTCGTGGATCGTGGATCCATTCACGTCAATGGGTCTACAACCACAGCACAGAGTGCACATGGCCAGTGCCCATGTATTACAGCCCTGTATCTGCCAGGAACTGAACATGCACCTTTAAAGCAGCAGGCACTGGTCAGTGATTGGTGAATCTTAACCCCTCAGATGCTGTGGAGTTGTTACCACGTCATCTGAGCAGTCAGTTACTCCTCCCCCTAAACATTGTGGGAACCCTTCTGTTACTAATTCTGATGACTATGGTCTTTCGTAGCAGAATTCCTATCAAACCTTGCCTGTGGTGACATGAATTGCGATGTGCACTGGCTCCTGTGTATGTTGCTCATACTGTTTGGCCTCATTCACTTCTATGGGGCTGAGCTGCGCCAAAGCCACATGACCAATGAACGTTTCATCACTGGCCTAAGGAAAGCTGAGAGGGCTGCAATGCTACTGCTGCCTTCTCAAATAGCTGATCGGCGAGGGTTCTGAGTGTCAGACCCCCACCAATCGGATACTGATGACCTATCAGATCATCAGTGTTAAAATCTCGGGAAAACCCCTTTCACATGAACACTACTGGAGCGTTCAGATTGTGTTCACTGAAACTCGCAAGCAAGCAGTCAGTTTTGTCTGCGACTGCATTCAGTGGTTCAGTTTTGATGTGTTTTTCATGCGTGTGGGGAAAAAAAACTGAAGGCTTACATTACAAACAACATCACCTAGCATCCATCAGTGAAAAACGCATTGCATCTGGATGCAACCCATTGAAATATTTGGGAGAACTCTTGATGCCCACTTATTGTAACCTGTGTATTGACTGTTTTTCATCTTATTATAGAATACTATGGAAGCCCAGGAGGAAATACCTGGAGAAACTGCACATGTATTGGAAAACAACAATAACCTTGAAGAAGATGTACAGGCCTCACAGATAACGGAGTTGGATACTCCTGACAAGACACCAGTACTTTTATGTAACAATGGTATCGTACATAGTATCTCAGGAAAGGCCCAAGATGAATCCAGAGAAGAAGGTCCTTCAAATGATAATGTTGGAGTACAGAGCTTGCCCCTAGCAACTGAAGAGGATACACCAACTGTTCTGATTCAGTCTTTGCCTTGTACTCTGCCACAACAGGAAGCTAAGGAGGTAGCTGAACAGCTGGAAGGCTTACATTTCCAAAACCATACTATGGGTGATTATATCGGAGAGACGGACTCTCTCCAAGTAAATAATTGCCTGCCTATTTCTGGTAAAATAGAGGCAGAGGATGTTTATGCCAATGAAGAAAGTTCTTCAGAAGACTCCTCTTCAGACAGGTAGGCTACTAACCGTTTAGACAATGTTTATTTTATGTGTTTACATTGCTAGGAATATTCAGGTTAGGATTGCATCGGGTATCAAATTATCGATACCCTATCAATACTTTTGTACCAATATCGATTTGATACTGGGATTTGACATTTACCACTACACAACCTAGTATCAGAGAACATGGTGCGCGTTGCTCTCAGCGCACTCCATGTTCTCCTCAGCAGCACAGTGGAGTAGGAGTCTTTCCCTCCCTCCGTGCTGTGCCGCTGCTGCCAATAAGAATAGAGACTGGAGGGGCTGTGGCCACTGTGCCACCAATGATAACTAAGCCATTAATACAAATACAGGAGACAGTGCCCTATCAGAGGTCCGGTGCAGGCTATATGATTCTGCCGTTTTAGACAACGCCTCCTGTATTTGTATTAAAAGGTTTCTTATCTTCGTTGGTGGCAGTGGCCACAGGGTCCCCTCCCCTCCTCTCCATTCATTTGTGGTGCAGTGACAGCTTCTGATCGGAGCCCTAGCCATGTAATGCCGGGGCGTCCGATCCATGTCAGCCAGGACGCTGCTGAAACCCTGGATGCCATGGCAACCTCCCTGCTGCTGTGTGTACCATGCACAGGGCAGCAGGGAGAGTGTGAAGTCCTATTCACCCTTAAATAAAAAGTAAAAAAAAAAAAAACACACCAGAATATTAAGTTTAAATCACCCCTTTTCCCCACTTGGGTGAATAAAGTGGTCCACCATCTTCTCCATTTTGGAGTGCTTCCTCGTTCTATAATTTTGTGGATATCTATAAGCTCAATCCCCTACTGGCTCAATCCCCTACTGGAATTGATAGAGCGATAGAGAGATATATATTCTAATTTCTCAAATTTTTTATTTCTTTGCATACCCACACACACAGGAATTAATGGTTGATTGATGTAAATGTATAGCCTCCTCAGATCGGCACCCCATGAGTGCAACTGTTGCTTGCCGAGCAGTTGTTGTGGGAGCCAGCGACCTGCCGCGTCCTGGCCGCTATTACATCCTGCATCTAGCAGGATCTGAAAAAATTCCTATGAGAATCGCTCTTTCCAAGAGTATTACATTGTATCCTAGGATTGAATGCTAGGCGAGAATGCAATTTTTTTTCTTATTTAACCCATAGTAAGTCTATAGAAGTCATCTTCAAACTGTGGCCCTCCCAGCTTTTGCAAAACTACTACTCCCAGCATACCCGAACATCCTACAGGTATCAGCCTACAGCAGGCCATTGTGGGAGTTGTAGTTCTACAACAGCTGGAGGGGCCGCAGTTTGAGGATGCCTGATCTATAGCCTTATCGTTCTGGAATGTGGAGATGAAGAAGAAAAAAAAATTGGAACCTTTAAAGGGCTTTTCTGGGTTTTTGATACTGATGACTTATCCTCAGTGACTGACTTTGTCACCGCTGTAGCAGTCCACATGGTGATGTCCATGCCCCAGCTGGAAGAAACTATGAACCTGAGCATGGGATCAGCGCAGGATCAAACATATTGTTACTAAATACTAGACTTTTAGGTGTAGGTGTCCAAGGTTGTAAACTGCTTAGTCATTATCACATTGTAAAAAATAAGTTGGGAACATTAAATCCAGTCTAGCAATCATATATCAAAGTTGGCGTATTATTTTGGGAACTCTTTAATAAATTCTGGGGGCAAAGTGCCCAAAAAGACATGAAGGTTCGGGTTATCTAGGAATTCCCTGGAGCAATGGTTTTTTTTGGGCACATGTTCCCATGCAGAGGTGATTGCTGCATGTAAATGGGGCCTTCATTTCTGCTGCCGATCAAGCAATTATCAGGAATGCGCAGTTTATATCCAATAATTGCCCAATCTGCCCGTATTAAAGGACTTTTAGAGATGGTTAAATAGGAGGTATTGAAGCCCCCTACCTCCACCCTTTGGAGAATTGGGTAATGTAGAGGCACGAAAGTCTGAGACGGTGTTAAACAAGTAACATTAGGGTTTGTGAAATATTAAACAATTATGTAGGCCCTGGCCATGGAACTGGATGGGGTCAGGCCATCCCATGTCCAGGTGAGCTGTGCTGGTCGAAACGGGTAACAGTTCGTGCCTCGACCATGAAGCAGGCAGGAAATAGCAGGTTAAAGGCTCCTCGGGGCCGAAAACTCCAATACTAATGGTCCAAGTGAGCCTTGAAGAGACCTGTCATGTTGACTGACTGTGCTGGAAGAACCACTGAGACACTTGGACCAGGAGGGCCTGAACAAGTGGGTGACCTCGCTTATCATGGTATTCACTCTTTTGTTTGGCTGGAATCACACACACACAGTTTTTGAGCCAAATAGTCTTAAAAAAATGGGTAGGTAATGGGTATCCATTTTTTCCACTTAGTACCAGCCATATGACATTTCAGTAAAAATATGAACCCTGAACAGTGTGTAAGCTGGCCGTGTAGACTGTGATCAGATCTCTGCAGAGCGTTTCTTTTCCAGAACTCATTCCAACCAGCCAGACGAGCACAGCTTGCCTTTCAGTTATGCTCTATTTACTTTAGTAGTCTATTTCTCTGTAATAAAAGCAAGTTGGTGAAAAACTTTTAGACTGGAAGAAAGTAAAAGCTCCATTATTTTTATTGTATGACAGATATATAATTATGATTTTTCATGCCTTGCCTGTTTGTTTTAAGGATCTGTCTAATAGAGGTGGCTAAAGGCTAGTTTGGCTCCATTTTCTTTTCAGTGCTCTGTTGAATATGTTGCATACAGTTGTGATTTATTTTTATTAATTTTTTTGTAATTTTTGATTAAGCCCTGGGTTTATCAGTCTAGGCTTGACTGCAGAAAACCGTACCATGGATGAAAACGAAAGGGGCCCCTTCAAGGCTCCATAAGAAAGCGCAGTGGTCTGGTATTGCTGCACAGCCATTTTCACTGCATTAAGGGCTCCTTCACACCATTTTGGTCCTGGCCTCAAAAAAGTTTTTGGAGGCATTTTGCCTGTAGGGTATGTTCTAGCATCTGGTGGTTTTAACTGCCTTTTTGCACGCCTAGTTATTTTGTATTACAGGGAAGTTTGTGCCAAAATATTTATTTGAAACAACAAACACATTTTGGTAAAAACAAAAATCTATGGAAGAGAAAACTCCAGGTGATGAGGGGGGAAAACACCAGACTTGGAGTATGCTTAGATTGGAGGGCCAAAAAAAGCCACTGATTCCAAAAATACCTTTTAGAAAAAAGTGCCACTTCAGAGACACCTGTTAGTCCCACATTTAGGCCTCATGCACACGACCGTTGTGTGCATCCGTGGCCGTTGTGCCGTTTCCCATTTTTTTCGCGGACCCATTGACTTTCAATGGGTCCGTGGAAAAATCGGAAAATGCACCGTTTGGCAGCCGTGATCCCTGTTTCCTGGCCGTGAAAAAAATAGGACCTGTCCTATTTTTTTCACGGCCAACGGTTCACGGACCCATTCAAGTCAATGGGTCAGTGAAAAAACACGGATGCACACAAGATTGTGATCCGTGTCCGTTTTTTCCTATCATTTCAATGGCAAACTTGACTTTGATTTTTTTTTTTCATGTCCGTGGATCCTCCAAAAATCAAGGAAGACCCACGGATGAAAAAACGGTCACGGACCTACGGACCCCGTTTTTGCGGACCTTTAAAAAAAACGGTCGTGTGCATGAGGCCTTAAAGCACATCTGTCCTATGAAACCGGCTGACCTCTTGCATTGTGCGCTTGGCAGCTGAAGGCATCTGTGTTAGTCCATATTCATGTGTGGCCGCAATGCTGAGAAAAATTGTTTAAAGAGGACCTTTCGCCTGTAAAAACAATGTGAACTAAGTATGCTGCCATAGAGAGCGACGCCCGGGGATCTCACTGCACTTACTATTATCCCCGGGCGCTGCTCCGTTCTCCTGTTATGCCCTCCGATATCTTCGCTCTGTAAGTTATAGTAGGCGGTGTCTGCCCTTGTCTTGTGGGCGTCTCCTTCTCCTAGGCTGCAGCTCTGGCCAATCACAGCTCCCAGCCTGGGAGACGGGAGAACGGAGCGGCGCTCGGGGATAATAGTAAGTGCAGTGAGATCCCTGGGCGCCGCACTCCATGTCAGCATACTTAGTTCACATTGTTTTTATAGGTGAAAGGTCCTCTTTAAATATAAGCAAATGAGCCTCTAGGGGCAACAGGGGCGTTGTCGTTACTCTTGGAGGTTCTGCTCTTTCTGCAGCTGCCGTGCCCTCTACATTTTGATAGGACTAGGCAGTTATGACGTTTTTACCTTGTGGCCCTGCCAGAGTGCGAAGGGCGCGGCAGTTGCAGAGCGAGCAGAGCTTCTAGGACTTAGTATAGGCAACTCCCCTTAGCTCCAAGAAGCTAATTTGCATATATTAAAACATAATTTTTCTCATCAATGTGGGCACATATGAACATGGGACCAACACAGTTGCTTTCAGCTGCCAAGTTCACATGTAACAGGTCCGCCAGTGTCATAGCTACAAATGTCTCCATGTGAGATGCATACGTACACTAGAAAACAAGGCAAATTAAAACATTTGTGTCTTGCAGTGACTCGGATTCATCATCCTCCTCTTCTACGTCATCATCTTCTCTGTCTTCATTGATCCAACTTGATGATGAACCACTAGAAAACAATGACGTTCCTTTGAAGACTAAAGATGAGCTACTTGTGGATGTGAGTAAATTACAATGCCTTATTCACAATAAAATGGTTCTTATCGGCCTTATTCCTCTTCTGCATTATACCCAGGGACAGATTGGCCATAGACCCTACATGGAAATTTCCTGGTGGGCCGATTCCCCAGGGGACCATCCAGGTCCTCCTCTATCCCGCTCTCCAAAGTTAACAGTGAGAATCAGCTACTCTTGTACCCAGCCAGCATCTGAACATGCCCTACTGAATTCAACTGCTGTGGCGCGCACCTCCCCTCCTAAACTCCCTGCTCCATAGACAACTGGATGCAGAGGACACAATATGGTAGCTACTGATGGCGCAGTGTATTGTGGTATTTGGTTCTGCTGGGGTGGTATTTTGCACCATGGTATTGACCCCGCCTACTTGTGTTGCCCCACCTTCTGTTAATTTGGACCTGCCTACAAAATGGGGCCACTTTTTTTTTTTTCCCCAGGTCCTCTTTAACCGCCTTCTGACCGCCTAACCCAGGATCGCGGTCCGGAGGCGGCAGCTCTGCGCAGAGTGATGCATATATGCGTCATCTCGCGTGAGCCGAGACTTCCTGTGAATGCACGTTCACAGGATCGGAAGGTAAGCGAGTGGATCTCCAGCCTGCCAGCGGCGATCGTTCGCTGGCAGGCTGGAGATGCAATATATATATTTTTTTTTAACCCCTAACAGGTATATTAGACATGGATCGGATCCGCAAAACACATACGGACGTCTGAATGGAGCCTTACAGGAGGGTGATCACCCCATATAGACTCCTTGATCACCCCCCTGTAAGGCTCCATTCAGACGTCCGTATGATTTTTACGGATACATGGATCGGATCCGCAAAACACATACGGCTGTCTGAATGGAGCCTTACAGGGGGGTGATCACCCATATAGACTCCCTGATCACCCCCCTTTCATTGATCACCCCCCTGTTAAGGCTCCATTCAGATGTCCATATGTTTTTTACGGATACATGGATCGGATCTGCAAAACACATACGGGGCGTCTGAATGGAGCCTTACAGGGGGGTGATCAGGGAGTCTATATGGGTGATCACACCCCTGTATGGCTCCATTCAGACGCCCCGTATGTGTTTTGCAGTTTTTTTTTTTTTTTCGTTTTTTTTTTTTTAACCCAAGTTGGCGGAAATTTATTTATTTTTTTCTTACAAAGTCTCATTCCACTAACTTGTGTCAAAAAATAAAATCTCACATGAACTCACCATACCCCTCACGGAATTCAAATGACATTTATATTCCAGACTTCTTCTCACGCTTTAGGGCCCCTAAAATGCCAGGGCAGTATAAATACCCCACATGTGACCCCATTTCGGAAAGAAGACTCCCCAAGGTATTTCGTGAGGGGCATATTGAGTCCATGAAAGATTGAAATTTCTGTCCCAAGTTAGCGGAAAGGGAGACTTTGTGAGAAAATACCCAAAAAAAATCAATTTCCGCTAACTTGTGATAAAAAATTCTAGGAACTCGCCATGACCCTCATTGAATACCTTGGGGTGTCTTCTTTCCAAAATGGGGTCACATGTGGGGTATTTATACTGCCCTGGCATTTTAGGAGCCCAAAAGCGTGAGAAGAAGTCTGGGATCCAAATGTCTAAAAATGCCCTCCTAAAAGGAATTTGGGCCGCTTTGCGCATCTAGGCTGCAAAGAGTGTCACACATGTGGTATCGCCGCACTCAGGAGAAGTTGGGGAATGTGTTTTGGGGTGTCATTTTACATATACCCATGCTGGGTGAGAGAAATATCTTGGTCAAATGCCAACTTTGTATAAAAAAAAAGGAAAAGTTGTCTTTTGCCAAGATATTTCTCTCACCCAGCATGGGTATATGTAAAATGACACCCCAAAACACATTCCCCAACTTCTCCTGAGTACGCCGATACCACATGTGACACTTTTTTGCCGCCTAGGTGGGCAAAGGGGCACACATTCCAAAGAGCACCTTTAGGATTTCACAGGTCATTATTTACACATTTTGATTTCAAACTACTTACCACACATTAGGGCCCCTAAAATGCCAGGGCAGTATAACTACCCCACAAGTGACCCCATTTTGGAAAGAAGACACCCCAAGGTATTTTGTGATGGGCATAGTGAGTTCATGGAAGCTTTTATTTTTTGTCACAAGTTAGTGGAATATGAGACTTTGTAAGAAAAAAAAAAAAAAAAAAAAATCATCATTTTCCGCTAACTTGTGAAAAAAAAAAAAAAGTTCTATGAACTCACTATGCCCATCAGTGAATACCTTAGGTTGTCTACTTTCTGAAATTGGGTCATTTGTGGGGTGTTTGTACTGTCTGGGCATTGTAGAACCTCAGGAAACATGACAGGTGCTCAAAGTCAGAGCTGCTTCAAAAAGCGGAAATTCACATTTTTGTACCATAGTTTGTAAACGCTATAACTTTTACCCAAACATTTTTTATTTTATTTTTTTATCAAAGACACGTAGAACAATAAATTTAGCGAAAAATTTATATATGGATTTTTTTTTTTTTGCAAAATTTTACAACTGAAAGTGAAAAATTTCATTTTTTTGCAAAAAAATCGTTACATTTAGATTAATAACAAAAAAGTAAAAATGTCAGCAGCAATGAAATACCACCAAATGAAAGCTCTATTAGTGAGAAGAAAAGGAGGTAAAATTAATTTGGGTGGTAAGTTGCATGACCGAGCAATAAACGGTGAAAGTAGTGTAGTGCAGAAGTGTAAAAAGTGGCCTGGTCATTAAGGGGGTCTCAGCTAGGGGGGTTGAAGTGGTTAAGCTTCCAGTTCGCCCCTGATTATAGCAGCAGAAAAATATGCCAGGAAACCATCTCACTAGCGCCACCTTTTGGAAGTAGCTCCCTGTGAGTCAGTCTTGCCTTTTTAACAAACCTTGGGACATTACAAGGGAAAATAGAAAAGCCAAATATCCCTCTGCAGCCAGTCTGGCTGGCTGAGTGTGATACCTTGATGCAGCTTAGGCAGGATACTCGCTCTCCTTAAAGAGATCAGCTATGTATGGAGGGAGGTACCTCTTTACTTAATTTAGCATGGAGCATTGCCCCTAAGTCTCCATGTGCAGCTGGTATCTTTAACCCCTTCCTAACGCAGCGTTTTTCTGTTTGAGTTTTCATTTTTGACTCGCTGGCTTCCCAGATCTATGACTTTATTTTTCCATTCACATAGCTGTATAAGGGCTTGCTTTTTGCGGGATATGTTGTACTTGGTTTTTACAGCTCACTGCAGTAAAAACTGACCTATGCTCTTCATTCTGAGTCAGTACTATTACAGCGATACCACACTTGTATGGTTTTTCTTGCGTTTTTAATTTAAATAAACTTGAGAAGAAGAATATATGTGTGTATGTATATATGTATATATACACATACATTTATTTATTTATTTTTTTCCTGTTCCGCCATCCAACCAAATGGAAATATTTTTTTTAAAAATATTTTAGGCGATGCCCATGATGGGTTGTTCTGACGCAGTGGTCACAATTAACCATGGCATGTGAGGGGTTAAAGGTGCACGGTCTGCATTAGCTGCGTGTGTCTGCTGTACGAAGCAGCAGGCACCTGGTGCTTGCTCCGTCCCATAGTGGGCACCATCTTTAAAAACCCCACATCCACCGTACATGTACGGCAGATATTAAGGAGAGTCAGTCCCCTCCCTAAGCAGCAGAGCAACAAAGGTCTAGGTGAACCGCAGATCAATAAGGACACAAATGACGCTAGACAGACCCCACATGATGTGAACCAGCCTTTTACTGGACACGAGCGCAGCATAGTGTGACAGAAGCCCTTAATGGAGCCTCCAATGCAGGTTTTAAATTAGCTTAATGTTTTAAGGTGAAGGCAAAAGGTCCTGGCAGCTAAACCTTATATTTCTTAAGGACCTGCGATGACATCACCTCGCTCACCTTGTGGTGACCGCTTTGTCATCGCATGTCTTTTTGCAGGTCCTGAATAAAGAGGATACCGGACGTTCGATCAAGTGGTTGAGGTGATTTTTTTTATATTTATTTAATATGATTTTTAACCCCTCAATGGCCATTTTATTTAGCATACTATCTTAAAAATGCCATTTTCCATTATAACGGAAAATAATTAAGTGAATAATTGGCTGAACCCAAACTTCACGGGGTTCGCTCATCCCTAATCAGGATTAACTCCTTAATGACCCATGACGTACGTACAGCTACGATCCCTAAACATGGCGCCTGCTCGTGCGTGCAGCGGGCGCCTTGGCCGTGGCGTCTCTCCTATTTTAAATAGCAGAGACCTGCGGCACATGTATGCGATCAGCCATAAGGCTGATCGCATACATCTTACCTTTCAGATGCAGTGGTCAAATGTGACCACGGCATCTGCGCAGACCGGAAGTCGCGCGCTTCCGGTAACATCGGTCCCCAGCTGAGATCGGGGGACCCACTACTACGATCTAATTGACCGAAGCCCCAAGCCGGGTTCTGAGTCGATTAGATGTATATATCAATACAGGCCACTAGGTGGCAGCCTTGTATTGAAATACTGCCATTGAAGTATTCAATGATTGCTATTTAGCCATCACTGAATTCTATGGGCAATCGAATGATTGCCAGTTATTGTCACCAAATATAAAAAAATAAAAGTTCAAATCACCCCCCTTTCCTTTAAAATAAAAATACTTAACCAATAAAAAAAAAAGAAACATCATGGGCATCGCCGCGTGGGAAAATGCCCATACTATCAAAATATAATATTAATGGCGTACGGCAAATGGCGTAGCGGGAAAAAATAAATAACAATTTCTTTTTTTTTTTTTTTTTTTTTTTTGTCACTTCAACTAGCCAATAATATTTTAATAAGTGATCAAAAAGTCGCACACAATTCAAATTGGTATCACTGAAAAGAACAGATCGTCCCGCAAAAAAATGAGCCCTCACACAGCCCCGTACACATGGCTACAAAAAAGTTATAGGGGTCAGAATATGGTTCTGAAAAAAAAAGCCTCTAAAGGTTTATTTTTTATTTATTTAATTTTTTTTGTATTAAAACGCAAGAAAAATTTAAGTGTGGTATAGTTGGAACCACACTGACCTGGAGAATGAAGATAACAGGTCAATTTTACCGCATAGTGTACAGTGTATTAAAAAAAAAAAAAACTTTCTGAGAATTGCGTTTTTTCACAATTCTACCCCATTGGGATTTTTCTTTTTCTTTTTTTTTCCTGCTCCCTACTAAATGATATCCAACTGTAAATGGTGCCATTAGGAAGTACAACCTGTCCTGCAAAAATTAAGCCCTCATAAGGCTATGTGAATAGAAAAATAAAAAAGTTAGGACTATGGGAAGGCGGGGAGTGAAAAATGAAAACACAAAAATGAAAAATCCCAGGGTCCTGAAGGGGTTAAAAGCCCAAGACATAAGTGTGTATCATAACTCTACAACATTGTTGTCTTTTATATGAAAATAACATTATTAAGCCATTATCACTTAGGCTACTTTCACACTAGCGTTTTTCTTTTCCGGCATAGATTTCCGTCACAGGGGCTCTATACCGGAAAAGAACTGATCTGGTATGTCCCCATGCATTCTGAATGGAGAGTAATCTGTTCAGGATGTCTTCAATTCAGGCAAAAGATAAAACCGTAGCATGCTACGGTTTTATTTCCGGCGAAAAAGAACTGATGACTTGCCTGAATGCCGGATCCGACATTTTTCCCCATAGGAATGTATTAGTGCTGGATTCGTTTTTCCGGTCTGCGCATGCGCAGAGCTTGGCACCACCCAGGCCATTGATACTAATCGTGACGTCACTGGGCCTGCTGTAAACAGCGAGAAGGGCGGTACTGCCTTCTCAAACAGCTGATCGGCAGGGGTCCCGGGTGTCAGACCCCTGCCGATCAGATGATCTATCCTGAGGATAGATCATCAGTTTAACCTCTTCCGGACACATGACGTACCGGTACGTCATGTATAGTTCTGATCACCGGCAGGCGGTGATCGGAACCCGGTGCCTGCGGGTTTTCTGCGTCTCCGGGTTATTCTGGTCTCTGAAGACCCGATAACCCGGAACAGGATGGTGATGTGTGTGTTTTTTTTTTTTTGTTTTTTTTGTTTTTTTTTTACCCCACCAATCACCATCCTGAGAGGTGATGGTGGCATTACATCTCTGGATCGCCTCTGATTGGTGGGCGGGACAGCGGCAGATTTAAAAGTTGCAAGCGCTCCTCTCCTCCTCCTTTTGTGTTCCAGAGGAGAGAGGAGCTGCCTGCACATCGTCAGTCTGTGCCAGCAGCACCCCATCTGTGCCCCAGCTATGCAGCAGGTACATAGGGAAAGTATAGGGAAAGTTTGGGTTAGGCAGGGCACTTTTCTATTTCAATGCGTTTTTTCCTGTAACAAAACAAGGGTTAACAACCAAACAAAAGTTAATATTTATTACCCTGATACTGCAGTTTACAGAAATGCCACATTTTTGGTCGTAAACTTCTGTATCAGTAAAAGGGAGGCCGCAAAAGGAAAAGACCGACATGGTTTCTGGAAGGCCGATTTTGATGGCCTTTTTTTATTGACACCATGTCCCCTTTGAAGCCCCCCTAGAGTAAAAACTCCCTAAAAGTGACCCCATCTAAGAAACTACACCTTTCAAGGTATTCAAAAGTGATTATTAAACTGATTATACAAACTTTATTAACCCTTTTGGTGTTCCTCAACATTTAATGGCAAATGGAGATGAAATTTCTGAATTTAAATTTTTGGTAACCTTGCCTCACAAAAATGTAATATAGAGCAACTAAAAATCATATGTACCCTAAAAATAGTCCCCCAAAAAATGCCACCTTATCCTGTAGTTTCCAAAATGGGGTCACTTTTAGGGAGTTTCTACTCCAGGGGGGTTGAAACAGGACACAGTGTAAATAAACCGGTCCATAAAAATCAGCCCTCTAAAAACCACACGGCGCTCCGTTCCCTCTACGCCCCTCCGTGTGGCCGTACAGTAGTGTACAACCACATATGGGGTGTTTCTGTACACGACAGTCAGAGCAATAAAGATAGTCTTGTTTGGCTGTTAACCATTGCTTTGTTAGTGGGAAAAAATGGGTTAAAAGGGAAAATTTGGCAAAAAAATGAAAATCTAATTTCATCCTCATTTGCCAATAACTCTTGTGCAACACCTAAAGGGTTAACGAAGTTTGTAAAAATCAGTTTTGAATACCTTGAGGGGTGTAGTTTCTAGAATGGGGTCATTTTGGGTGGTTTCTATTATGTAAGCCTCGGAAAGTGACTTCAGACCTGAACTGGTCCCTAAAAATTGTTTTTTTTTGCTTCTAAGCCTTGTAACATCCCCAAAAAATAAAATCATTCCCAAAATGATTCAAACATGAAGTAGACATATGGGGAATGTAAAGTCAGCACAATTGTTGGGGGTATTACTATGTATTACAGAAGTAGAGAAACTGAAACTTAGAAATTTTCTAATTTTTCCTAATTTTGGGTAAATTAGTTTTTTTTTGCAAAAAAATAAACTTTTTTGACCCAATTTCAGCAGTGTCAATGTAGTACAATATGTGACGAAAAAACTATCTCAGAACGGCCTGAGTACGTTAAAAACGTTTTAAAGTTATCAGCATTTGGTGACACTGGTCAGATTTGCAAAAAATGGCCTGGTCCTTAAGGTGAAATAGGGCTGAGTCCCTAAGGGGTTTAAAAAACAGAACCCATTTAGTTATCCATTTAAACTGTTTACAGCATTACATTTGTGTAATTACAGAGCACCGTGTGATCCTTGGTTATAGCACAAAACATTACATAAACTAGATCAGGGAGCATTTGCCATTTCATCAGTTTGCTGAAGAGGGCGATTATTCTAAAGCAATTATATTGAGTGTTGCACTTTGAGTTCATTTAGTATGTTTGTACCTTTTATATAGCATGTGCTTTTGAGTACAATTACTTAGTGAATTTTTGTGAACTCGTACGGCTTTGTTGTTTTAGATAACTTTTCAGAATAAGCTCCCATGTGTGTATACATGAGTCATACAGCTATTTCTGCCCAGTTTAAGCTCTGCACGGGTCTCTCGTGCAGTGGAGAGTGGGGGCTTGGCACTCACATGAGAGCCGCACTGGCAGGAGCACCGATCCAGGCTGATTAACCTCTTAGGTGCCACAGCCATGTCATCACGGGGAGTAGGCACTAGATCAGTTTTCAACCCGATACCTGCCCTTTGGAGTATGCTGTGCAATATTAAGTGGTGCCATTAGAAAGTACAAGTTGTCCCGAAAAAAGAAAGGCCTCATATGGCTGTGTTAACGGAAAAAATAAGGTTATTGCTCCGGGAAGGCAGGGAGGGAAAATGAAAACGAAAAATCATCCGGGACTCTAGAAGTTAACACTGAGTAACAAACATTGAAAAGTGGCCAATTCTTTTCAGTCAAGTCTGCCTAGTTGTAAGACAGACGTTGCATTTAGGCCTCACCTCCTTTGCCACGCAATCTCTTTGTCGTATTGAAGGCTGGACTCGGCAGGGGGACTCCTGCTCCAGCCACTCTGCTTAGAACTTGTCGCAGAGGAACGAGGAGGATATGGCTGTGCTCCTGGGACACAGAAGATTTCTTCATATCTTTCTCAGTTTTAGTTGTAGTATGAGACAAAATGGGACCAAGGGATAGGAGATGATGAATAGAGGAAGTGCTGCAATTTTTTTGTGTGCATTTTTTATTTTATTTTTGTGTACAAATGCTACTTTCTTTTACCTAGTATATAATGTCTTTTATTGTATGAAGAAATTTGTGAGGCGTTAAGATATAAAATAAGCCATTTCTCATGACTCGGAACATTGAAAGTGCATCGAATTGACAAAAGTGCAATGGAGCACAGGGGACAGAACCACTTGTGTTCGTTCTGAATTTGCCCTGCAGGTGTCTACCTCCCTTCGGTCTATTTGCACCCTATTTCTAATTATTTTTTTTTGCATTAAAGAGCAAAGTCTGTTTTATTTCAGAAGGCAAGTTCCTTCTCAGCCCAATTGTTTTTTTGCAGTATGTCGCATAAGTGGTGTGCGCTTATTATTCTGCAGCCATTGTGAACTTGGGGAACCCCGCATCGTGGAATCGGCAGCCTCACAACAGCCATAGAGTGCCGACCTCCGCTGTTTATTTTTCTGGTTCACCTCAGTTGCTAGCGTACAATTTACAGTTTCAGCATACTCATTTTATAATAAGTGGACAATTAGCCATATTAGGATGTATGCTTTTCTAGCTAATTATAGTCCTTTCTCTTGGGAATTGCTATCTGGGACATTTTCAAATGCAGTTTTATGGTGTTACGTGCTAAACGGTTTGTCTTCTGATCTTTTGAGGTCAAAATTTAAATATAAGAAAGTACATAATGACACTATAGCGCAAAAAATAGTAACTGCAATTCATAAAGACATCTGTAGTGTACACTAGTGAATTTAATAGACAAACACAATGCAATAGCACACTGCAAGCATGAGACCTATGAACGATTGCTATATTCCCTACATAAACACATGAGGGACTTGGCAAATATATATTGATTGAAACAATTTATGCCCCTACACTATAGCAAGGTGACCTAGTTTGGGCGGGAACCCAATCTATATAATATCTGCCTTTGTGACAATGGGTCTCAGATTGAGAAATGCTGAAGAAATGGGCTCCGATATATGCCGATGGCGGCAGTCACACTGGCCGCGGCATACAGGGGGTTTGCGGCAGCTTGTACTTACCCCATCGGGTCCCCTTTCTGCGGTGACTGTGACCTGATGGTTGCTATGGCAGCCCCGATGCCTTGCACAGGCATCGGGACTGCCAGCTACGGAAGCCCAAGAACTCCAGGGCTGGATCTCCTGTCAGTGTAAGGCACTGACAGTTCAATACAGCACATTATAGATGTATTGTGCTGTATTGAAACAGGGATCAGACCCTGAAATGTTGACGTCCCAAAGTGGAACAAAAATAAAAAAATTATAAAAGTGAAATAAGTGTTTTTAGCAATAAAAAAAGTTTCAATAAAAAAAAAAATAATCCCCTTCCCCATAAAGATAAAATGAAAATTGCGGCACTCAGATTTAGATTATTGCATTCAAACATTTTTTTTTTATTTTCTCAAGTTTTGGATGAAACTATAGCAATAATCTAAATCTGAGTGCCACAATTTTCATTTTATATTTACTGGCTGTTCGCAGCCCTTGACTGGCACCAGAGACATCTGAATTGAGTGCAGTCCTTAATTCTATTACTCGCTTCCACATAAAGGGACATGTAAAAAATTTAATAAAAACACACATTAGGTATCGCCGCATCTGTAACAACCTGCTCTCTAAAAACATCCTATGATCCACCCCGTCCGGTCAACACTGAAAAAAAATAAAACCTGTGCTAAAAAAAAAAAAAAAGCTGCGCCGTCTATTTTTGTATTGGGCGCAGTGAGTGAAGGACAGCAGCAGACGAGCATCCTTCACTCACTGCGTCTAATACTAAAATGGATGGCACAGGATTTGCGGCGTATGGAGGAGACTGAGGATGTCGATCACCTTTACAAGGGCATGCCAAACGGTGAGAGGACAGAGCCTCTAGGTGCTGCAGCAACGCACCACTAGCACCTAGAGGCTCATTTGCAGATTATAAAAGTCATTATTTAGCGTGAACGGTGGCAGGTAGGGAGATGTCATACCGTTTTATGTACTGCTGACATTAGCTCGTTACTAATGTCAGCCAGCTACATAATGATTTTTCTGATGACAGAAACCCTTTAAGATTAGTGCCTCTTATGCCATTGAAGAGTAAAGTGAGATATTTGGTGTGATTTGTGCCAAATGTAATGCACACACCTCTTGATAAACTTGGTGCATTTTAAACTCTTGCAGTCAGCCTGTGAGCAGGTGTGTGTGTGTGTATATAGATATAGAGAGAGAGAGAGAGAGATATACAGAATTAGTGGGATTGTGTGGAAAACCTCAGTCTTGTATATTTTTGGATTCCATTTGCTTCACTGATCTCTGCTGTGGCCATGGTTCAGCACAAGCTGGCTGTGCAAGTTCTGTGACTGACAGGAAACCTCCTGCTGTGTTTCTGATGGCTTCACACTTGATCAAAGATCAGTAGACCTGGAGAAGTTTTTAAAATGTTCTTTTAATGGTTTTGTGGAGACCATTTGGCTTGCATAAATTTATTTCCAGCATGCCACTAGAAGTTTAGATGACATTTTCTAACATTAGCACAATGGTGAGCCTGCTAAATCCTCCAGTCTTCTGTTCCTGTATTTGCTGCAAATAAGAATTTGACCTTTTTGTTTTCTGCCAGAATTTGAGTTTTATAAGGCCTGAGTTGTCCAGGTTCATTATATCTGCAAGGAACAATAAATGTAATGTGGAGTTGCTTAAGCTATTGCTTTACCTTTTAGCCCACTAATCTGAAAGATCATCCTGATGAATGTTATTATCCAGTAGCTGAAAACCCTTTTTTTTGCAATCAGTGGTTAGCGACACATTTGAGTTAAGGTGTTTTGACTTGTGTTGATTGAGTGCATTACGAGAACGGTCAGTAAAATACTCATTTTTCCCTCTCTAGGAGTTACCAGCAGTTGAAGAATTATCCATTAGCCTGCCAGACCACGTTGAATTAAAGCCATTTGGAACAGTTTCAAGTATTATCGAACAATTGGGTATGTTTTAGAAATTTTGAGACTATAATGCTGTATTTCTCAAGAGACCATAAGTGAAAAAGTTAAAAGGGTCTTCCAGGATTTTAATTTTTTTTTATTTTTTAAACTGATGACCTAATAAGAAAAACTAAGGCTACGTTCACACTCTCGTTTGGTGCGGATCCGTTCAGAACGGATCCGTTTGTATTATCTTTAACATAGCCAAGACGGATCCGTCTTGAACACCATTGAAAGTCAATGGAGGACGGGACCGTTTTCTATTGTACCAGATTGTGTCATAGAAAACGGATCCGTCCCCATTGACTTACATTGCGTGTCAGAACAGATCAGTTTGGCTCAGTTTTGTCAGACGGACAGCAAAAAGCTGCAAGCAGCGTTTTGGTGTCTGCCTCCAAAGCAGAATAGAGATGGAACGGAGGCAAACTGATGCATTTTGAGCGGATCCTTTTCCATTGAGAATGCATTAGGGCAAAACTGATCCGCTTTGGACCGCTTGTGAGAGCCCTGAACGGATCTCGCAAACGGAAAGCCAAAAAACCAGTGTGAAAGTAGCCTAAAAATAAAAACTATATCAAATTGGTATCTCTGTAATCGTACAAACCAGCACAAAAAAAATTGTTTCCTGCATAGTGTACCCAAAAAGCAGTGGCAGAATTGCTGCCTTTTCTTTAACCTGCTTCCAGAAAGCGATCAAGAAGTTGAATGCACCCCATACAACTAAAACCGAACACCTGTAGTTTGAGACTGCAGTTTGCAGAATTAAGATAAATATAATCCACTCTTTTTTTTATATGTAGTTATATGTGAGGGTTGTCCACACTGGCTGTAGATAATAAAAAATAAAAATAAATAGTACCGGGATTAAATAGTAATTGTGTACAGACCAGAATATAAAAACGAATACCAATTTCTCGTGAATGGCATTGGGGGCCACAGCACCATGGATGTATGCCCAGCTGACACTAGAAAGAAATTGTTCCACCCAGATGTGCTATACCCCTCTGCACAGCCGCTAAACTAACCAGTTTTAGTCTAGTATCCGTAGGAGGCAGACATGACCTGCTGTTTTTTTTTTTTTTTTTTTTTTTTTTTTTTTTCCTCCTTCTGCAGGTCTTGGCCTGCTGCAGGAAGGGTCTCCATCGTGGGTATCCACTTTAGTTGCACCCCTGTGGGCGCATATTCTGAATACCTCGCCGGTCATCCAGTCCCCCCTTACTGTATTACTGTATCCGCAGTTGCATGCTGGCAATCCCACATCTGTGACTAGGTTGCCGAAAGGGTGACCCTGCAGCGCCTGAAGTCCCTGGAAGGGGAGTATCTCACCACCTTTCCCCTGCGTCCCTGCCCCATGGGGGTTCAAGGTTAGTTCCCCTCCTTCGGTCTGGGAGTGGGCCCTCTTCTACTTTACATCTTCCCTGCCCTGTCCTCGGTTTCCTGGGGCTCTGTTTGCTCTTCTCCCCAGGAGCTCACCTGTTGTATTTTTTTATTTTTGATCCGGACGGACCTCCCCGCCGACCGTGCTCCTTTCCCGGCCTCGTCATTAATCGAGGCACTGGCTTTTTCTTCGCCAAGGCCGCATCCTTCCCGCCCCCCTTGCTTCCCGGGCTTTTTCCTTGGCCCCTCCCCACATCTTGTCAGCGCTCCTGAGGGATGCTATCCAGATCTTCTTGCAGCCTTCCTGGCACTCTCCTTCGACTGCTGCAGCACCTCTTCGGGGACACAGCTACTGGGGTCTGGTAGGACAGCCTCTGGCTGGCTGCTTTTTTTTTCAGGCTCCCAACCAGTCCTCATGTCCTCTTCCAGAGAAGACTCCCATCCCCAGCCTCCCCTCAGGGTCGCCACATTTTATTTGTGTGCCCGCTGTAATATAAATTTGCCAAGTGGTCAACCTGAGCCTGTTTGTGCGCAGTGCCTTGCCCACAGATCCTCTCCAGACTCCCTGACAACCCATTCTGGGTCGGTTCCTCCTGAATGGTCTGCATCCCTGTCCAAAGCCATAGGGAGCCTTGCCCGACTCTCCCAATCCATGGTTGAGTCGCTGGACCGCTTGCCTGCCCAAATTGCAGCCGCCTCAGTCCCTCCCAGGGACTCCTCAGCGGAAGGGGCACGCTCCCGTTCAGACAGCAGGTCCCGCAAACAACCTCGGGTTGTTACAGCCTTGTCCCGCTGTCACGGATGGTGTTGCAGAAAACTAGAAGATACAAATAAAGATCCGACTGACTTGATCCCAAACTAAGGAACATAAGGGTGAGCCCTATAAAAGCCCTAGAGCTCTCCCTGACTGCTCAGCCCATGCAAAGATCTTTGATAGATAATTGCATGCCCTCGTACCTAGACTGTGTGACACCTGAAAACCCTATAATAGTGAGGGGACACAACCACCGGCTCCCTACACTTAATACGGAGGGAGTCAGGGTCACCTAGGATCAAGCCAACAGGAAAACACAAATAAAGGAACAGACTTATCTGAGGAACCAGCAGTTGCAGCATCTAGCAGTGAGCACAATCCAGGAAGTTGTATAAACTGCAAAGTGATGCAGTATGGGAGGGGATATAAAGGGATTCAATCAGTGCAACTAGATGACAGCTGAGAGAGGGAAACGAGATGACAAAACGAAACCTAAACAAAAGAACGTCTGTCAGAGCTTCTCAGAGATCTGGCAGTGACACCCGCTCATCCTTGGGTCACTCCCATTACATGTCTTGGGCTGGCAATGAATCCTCCCCTGCCGCACCTTCCGTCACCTCGGGGGACACCTATGACTATGATTCCAGATCGGAGCAGAGCACAGCCCTGTCTGCGGCCATGCAGGATCTCATCAGGGCAGTTAGGGATGCTCTCCACGTGCAGGAAGACCCCTCCTTTTCGGCTTAGGAATCCGTATCTTTCCACTGTTCCCAATGCTCCGCTTTGGTTTTTCCTAACCATGCGGATGTGGGCGCACTCCTGGCTAAGGAGTGGCGTCATCCAGATGGGCTTCTTCAGCCCGCCAAGAGCTCGGACATCCTCTTTTCCAAGGAGTCCATTGCTATGTGGTCTGTCCCTCCTCAGGTAGATGCACAAGTGGTCCGACTTGCTAAGGCTACCATCCTTCCTTTGGCCGACGTGGCCTCCTTGTTTGATCCGATGCACAATGAGTCTTAAAGGGAACCTGTCACCGGGATTTTGTGTATAGAGCTGAGGACATGGGTTGCTAGATGGCCACTAGCACATCCGCAATACCCAGTCCCCATAGCTCTGTGTGCTTTTATTGTGTGAAAAAACTATTTGATACATATGCAAATTAACCTGAGATGAGTCCTGTCCCTGACTCATCTCACGTACAGGACTCATCTCAGGGTAATTTGCATATGTATCAAATAGTTTTTTTCACACAATAAAAGCACACAGAGCTATGGGGACTGGGTATTGCGGATGTGCTAGCGGCCATCTAGCAGCCCATGTCCTCAGCTCTATACACAAAATCCCGGTGACAGGTTCCCTTTAAGTCTGCAACTGTCACAGCGGGTTCTGCTATCTGTCCCGCCTTTGCTGCGCCATGGGTGGCTAAGGCCTGTGTGGTTTGGGCCAAACAGCTTGTTCGGTCCTTACCCCTGGATTGTACTCAGGGGGAGCTCCATCTCTTTGCTTCTCATCTTCTCCAGACATACAGGTACCTTTTGTGATGCTTCCCTGGAATCGGCAAGCCGCTCTAGCAGGGCGTCTGCTAACTCTGTGGCCATCCGCCGCACTGTTTGGCTTCGTGCCTGGGCAGTGGATGCCACCTCCAAAAAGGCACTCATATTTCTCCCTTTTCTGGGTGGTAGGCTTTTCGGGAAACAATTGGAGGAGCTAATCTCTGAGGCCACAGGTGGGAAAAGTTCTCTCCTGCTCCAGAACACCGCCACCCCATGTCTGCATCGCAATCTCGGCCCTTCCGGGATTCCTCTTCTCGTCAGGACAAAATGATCGTTCGACCTTCCTTCAAGGCTAAGCCTTCCAAACCCCAGTCTGCAAAGCAGTTATCTGCATGACTGGTTTCCCCCGCAATGCCTGCTGGTATTATTTACTTTCACTTTACAGCTGCTCCGCCCACACAGCCTGTCTGAGGAAGCTCCTCAGGGGAACAGGTCATGGTGAACAGATTAGAAAAATTACATATAGCCAGCACATTTAGCATGATATAAATACTTCATAGTTTGGGCTTTGGATTTTTGATACTTGGGGTGGCCAACCCCTTTAAAAGTTTGGAAATAAGTTTTATACAGTAGAGTATTTGAGGTGTTTCAACGAGCTACATTTACGAAAAGAAATTAGAGCTGTGTGAATATAATCATGCCATCTAAAGGAAAGAGACCTAAACCTGCAAGGATACGCTGGACTAAACTGGACCTTTTCATACCCACGTTTTCGGGATCCGGGGCCCCACAGCAGCATAGTGGAAATGGATGTTTGTGAATGTGACCAGGAGGTACATGGTGAACCTGTGGTGTCATTCCCATGTTCATCTCTGTGTCAAGTTCAAGAGCACAGTGACAGTGTGATGGGCACTTCTGAAAACCATGGCATGAAACAACCATGTGTACCAAGTGAGATATCTGTGCAGTCATCATTTCCTCAGGGTCATCATGGCTATGGAAGCCACAAACGGCGTACTTGCATGGCTCTGAAATTTTTGGCATACCACAGTGAGCTTGATGATGTGAGGAAGGATGATCTTGATCAAATACTAAAGGGCAACAGCTTGTATGGCACAATAAAACAGCTAAAACGAAGAAATGTATACTCTTCCCACTCCATAAAGTTACTTTGCCCAGTCCAACCTTTCCAGTTACTCCAGCAACTTCAACCACACAACAGTTTCTCCACCCACTCCAGTTGTAGACTACTGGTGGAGGCAAGAACACTTTACACGATATTCCAGAAATTTTAGCTTTTCTAATTTTTTAGCTAGTTGAATGTACTCAGTTTAAATCTTCAACTGCACCAGCCAAATGTTCTGTTGGAAGCTGTGCCAGTTACAAGGAGAAAGCTGCAACAGAGACACCCCCTGAGCTGCCAGGCTGAAGGGAATCTAGCAGAGCAACGAATGTGGCGATCTCTTGATCCATGTGAGGTACAGGGCTGGTAGAAAGAAATTTTCATGTACTATATTACGACCAATTTTTTTTTATTTTTTTTTTTCCCATCAGTCATGGGACGACCTCTAAGGTTTAAAGGATAACTGTCATATTTTCACTCAAAGTAAAATGTTTATATATGTTGCTGCTGGTGATAATCCATTATCAATCATTATTGTGCTCACATACCACTTGTTTAATAAGATTTTGTCCATAGAAACCGCTCCTCACAAGACTTCTTTCTGACTATTTTCTCAAGATGGCCGCCAATGCTCTAAACCCTAAGCTAAGACCTCCCTCCCTAACTACCCAGAATTCATTCGGCTCATCTCGGGAACGTGCAGCCTTACCCCAACTAATCGGCATTCTCCAGACTTAAACACGCCCTCTTTCTCCTGAGTAGTTCATCGCGAATATCGACGCTATCGCGGTCTGAGGGGAGCGCGCACGCAGTGTTCAGGACTGCCCACTACTACGTTCCTTCGTCTTCTGTATATAGAAGCTAGAAGACGGAGGACACCTACCAATGCTGTTTTAGCCGCACCACTGAAATGCCTGGTGGAGGAAAGAACATGCTGCAATTACTAGGTAACTCAATACCTATACAAAAGTGTTAAACTAGGGAACTAAGGTAAACTTAGACCAATCCAATTACATAAAGGGTAACTTTTTTTATTTTTTTTTAGTCAAATGTTTTCTCATTTTTGTACTTTTCTTTCAGCAGAATGTTCTCTTTATTGGATACGGCTACTCTGTGTGTGCTCCATAATTTTAGATGTTGCTGTCCTTCAACAGATTCCGTTAAAATTACATTTTTCCAAGTCAACATGAGTTCAATCTCTGACGTAGTTTCTTAGCAACAGTGTGCCCAGAAAGAGCAGCTTTTCCAAGTGAACGCCGCTATCCCTGTTCAGATTTCCAGTGTGATTTGTTTAGCGCATGTAGTTTAATGGAGCTTGTGAACGCCATCTGACACGAACCTCTTGCATTACTTTTTCTTTTCCCCTTAATTGCTCATTTTGCTGATTCTTAAAACAATAGCTGGACAGAGAACTGGCGTCTTGGAACACTTTTTTACCTAAAAGCCTTCTAAATTTACGCTTCAAGTATTAATTATAGTCTGCACTAATGACTTTGAATAGGCTAATCTAGTACTACATGTTGGCTTTATTTTGTGCTGAAGTCTTCAGTAAGTACATCAAGGCCTCCTAATCTGAGGCAGGCGGCTTTCCATGTCCGACAAGGTGCGACGTTCCACAGCTTGCATTCAGACAGCTGTAATATGGCTCTTTGCAGGGGTCGTTTGTTCAGTGCCAGGAACCAGATCACGGGTTGTTTTATTTCCATTCCTTTGGAAATGTGTCCTTGATTTATATACAACTGGATCTGATCCACTGCTAGCCCTAAATCTCCAGCTACTGCATAGAGCCATGTTAGATGGTTTTGCAATGAGGACAGTTTACACAGTCTACACAGGATGAACCTTATTGAAGAAATGTTCATATGATTTATTTCTTTTTTTTGTGTTAGTATTTTTTTTTTACATTTCTTAACCCCTTTTAACCTCTTAAGTCATGTTAAAATTGGGAAAACCCTCCCCCCAAAAATGTTTTTTTTGTAGATATTTTGAGTGTCTGCAGTAAATCTTGTTGGCGCACAACTTGGGGGACACTATTGCACTTTTAACCCCATAGTGACATAATTAATTTTAGCCTTAAGGACCAATACTATTTCCCCCCCCCCCCCTTGTGTTTCAGCAGTCATAACTTTTAATTTTATTTAGTTATTTTGCGGAATTAGTTGTAGGTTTATCAGAAACCATTTAGGGGCATATATAATGTATTCACTTTTTATTATAAAAAAAATAAAAATTAGGAGGAAAGAAACGGCAATTTTTACATTATTTCGTGGAATTTATTTACGGTGTTATAAAAATTAACGTTACTTTATTATGTGGGTCCGTACAGTGATAATACCACTTTTCTATAGTGGGGGGGGGGGGGGGGGTTGCTTTATCTGCTCATACCTCTGAAACCAGCTAGAGATATGTGCTTTGTATTGTTTGAAAGCTGGCACTCCAAGCACATGCTGTATAGAGGCTCATCTCTGCTGTAGTTTGTAAAGAAGCCGTGGCAGGAAGACCAGTGCAGTGCCACAGAACAGTGCTGGAAAAAGGGACGAGTAAAAGTTTTTTTTTTTTTGTTTTTTTTTTCCCATCTTAAGCATTTGTAGGGCTTGTGTGAAATTGTTAATTTATCTTTATTTTTCAGTGATTATTGAGTCTTTGCGTGATATTCTACCGTTAAATGAGGAGACTGTCGTTTTTAAAGAGGATCGAGGCGTTGTTGGCAAGGTGAGCATTCAGATAATTAAAGAATAAGATTGTGTCATTATCTGTCTCTGAATACACTACTTTTAAAGTGTCGGGTTCAGTTACGTTTTAATGGTCAGAATAAAGTTACATCCACACGCTACTGAAAACACAGCTGTAAAGTCTGCTGTGGTTCTGTGGCACAAACTGCAGCAAAAACTACATGTATTACATGTTTTTTTTTTTTTTTTCCCAGCAGAAGTGGCTGTGGAGGCCGTCCTCAATTGCAGAATGTTATCCACACTGAGATCTGCAGCATAAGGCCTCCCGCACACGAACGTGTGCACCCGGTGGCTCTGCTGCGGCCTGCAATACGAGAACACCAACCCGTGGGGCAGCCACAGCGGATTGGGGACCCATTCGCTTTAATGGGTCCGCGATCCGGCCGTTTCACAAAAAAGATAGGACATATTCTATCTTTTTGCGGAACGGAAGTAAGGGACGAAACCCCACGGAAGCACTTCGTAGTGCTTCTGTAGTCTTCCGTTCCCATCTCCAGATTTGCATATATTACATAGTGTGTGTTTAGTTGTTTTTTTTGTTTTTTTTTTCCCCCTCATCTATTTTTCTGGCTCTGATCCATGGCATACCTGCCACATGTGAACATGCCTTAATGTTAGAGGGACCAATTAGAAGTATATGTGAGCTCTGTAAACAAAGTGTTCATTTTAGGTTTTATCATTCATGTATTTTGTAAGAATGAAAACCATTTTGTTAGTGTGAGCAGCGCTTAACCCCTTAAAGCCCAGCGCCGTACATGTACAACGCTTTGGGCCCGATCAGCTTCAGTGGTCCGGCAGTGACTGATAGCCATACCTCTGCTGTATGCGCTGCCTGTACATTAACCCCTGCACGGCCGCGGTCAGTGCTGACTGCGCCACGTGCGGGCATCTGAAGTGTGCGTGGTGGCCATTGGGTCCCCGTGCTCCTTTGACGGGGACCCAATGGCAGGGGAGGTGACAGCCTTCCGTGACAGTCTGAGATCCAGCCCCCTGTAAAAAAAAAAAAACTATGCCTCTCAGACTATGGAGACACAAACCATGATTTTTTTCATTTTTGTTTCAAAAATGCTTTTGTGGTAAATGTAAAAAAAAAAGTTGACATATTGCGTATCGCCGTGTCCGTAACAACCTGCTATATAAAAAATGCCACAGGACCTAACCCCTCAGGTGAACACCATAAAAAAAATAAAAACTGTGTCAAAAAAGCCTTTTTTTTTTTGTCACTTTACATCACAAAGTGTAATACCGAGCGATCAAAAAGTCATACGCACCCTAAAATAGAACCAATCGAACGGTCATCTCATATCGATAAAAATGAGCCCCTACATAAGACAGTCGTCAAAAAAATTAAAAACTATGGCTTTCAAAAATGCTTTATGTAAAACTGAAACTAACAACCAAAAAGTTGTCCTATTTTGTATTGTTGCGTCCGTAACAACCTGCTGTACAAAATACCACATGATCTAACCTGTCAGATGAACATTTTTTTGTTACCTTGCCTTACAAAGTGTAATATAGAGCAACCAAAAATGGTATATACCCTAAAAAAGTACCAACAAAACTGCCACCTTATCCAGTATCCTGAGGTGCATCAGGGGGTCTTCAAATGTGACATGGCAGCTTAAAATTATCCCAGTGAATTCTGCCTTCCAAAAACCATATGGATTTACTTTCCTTCTGCGCCCTGCTGTGTGCCTGTACAGCAGTTTACAACTACATATGGGGTGTTTCTGTAAACTACAGAATCAGGGCAATAAATATTGAGTTTTGTTTTGCTGTTAATCCTTGCTAGATTAGTGGAAATAATTGATTAAAATGGAAAATCTAAAATTTCATCTCCATATTTCCATTAATTCTTGTGGAACACCTAAAGGGTTAACAAAGTTTTGTAAAATCAGTTTTGAATACCTTGAGGGGTGTAGTTTCCAAAATGGGGTCATTTTTGGGTGGTTTCTATTATGTAAGCCTCAGTGACTTCAGATGTGAACCGGTCCTAAAAAAGTGGGTCTTGGAAATTTTCTGAAAAATTACTTCTAAACTTTTAAGCCTTCTAACATCCCCCCCCCCCAAAAAAAGTAAAAAGTAGAGAAATTGACATTTTCAAATTTGCTATTTTTTTTTTATAAATGACCTTTTTTGACACCATTTTACCACTGTCATGAAGTAGAATATGTGACAAGAAAACAATCATATAATTGCCTGGATAAGTGTCAGATTTGCTAAAAAAAATGGCCTAGTCCTTATGGTGAAAAATGGCCGGGTCCCGAAAGGGTTAAAACTGCATTTATTTTCAGACCTCTGTGTAGTGAGACATGCTTTGATCCTACTTCCCTGGCATGGGTCCCGACTCTCGCTCCCTGGCCTCCACTGCTTGTCTGAGGTCCCTTTTATGTAAACTTTCAGTTTGACGCTGCTGCAGCCAATCACTCCTCTTATGTCACTTGGCCATTTGACAGGATGCACGGGTAGCAGCGGGCAGTGATTGGCTATAGCAGGGTCAAACATGAAGTCTACATGGACAGGCCGGGGAGTGAACAAGCCGGGACCCAGTGCCAGGGATCAGGAAAGTATGATCATGAACGAGAGTCCTACCATTCTGAGAGGTTTGTAAATTAGTGCACAACTTCTTCTTTTTTTTTTTTTTTTTTTTTTTTTTTTTTTTTTTTTAACCTCCTCCCACCCCCATCAGGCCCTTATTTCCTATCCTGTGCATTGGGGATATCGGACATCTGGGGCCATTGACGGGCACAAGAATGAAGCAGCAGTTGAGCATGTGTGTCTTCGTTGCATTCACCTCTTCAGGACTGATAGTTAGTCAGGTGCTGTACTCAAGTGGTCCCATAGAGTTAAATGGAGTTGCAGTGGATATGTGACTGTTCCATTCAAATGAATGGAGCAGTCACTCCAGTGACTGTTGGGGCCCCAGTGGTTAGACCTCCAGTCAGACACTTATTTCTTGTCCTGTGGAGAGGAGATACTTGTTTGTGGGAAAACCCATTTAAAAGATACAGTACATGCCCCTGACCCAGTAATCCTTCCACGTGGATGGAAAAAATATACAGAAAGTATTCCCGTGAAATGAATCTTGAGCTGCAGGCCGCTAGCCCCATATTCATGTTAAAATAACACCTTACATGGAAAATTCTTGCCCCAAAGGATGCAGTATATTAATCTTGTAAACATGACCTTGTATATCGCGCAGGAATGTTTTCATTCTGATTGCTAGACTATGAAAATATATTGTTTTAACTGTGCAAAAGTTTATTTTGAGAGTAGAGAAGGTAATAAATCTGTTCTAGATCAGTCTTTATGCTTGTACTTCGTAGTGTAGTGACTAATTTATTTACTCTAGTGATGAGGCACAGACTTGCAGCAGATATAAATTACATTGCAGTCTCCTGGGGTTTCTGGAAAAGTGCATGCTGTTGCAAGGAATGAACGTAGATTCCGTAGACTATTAATTGTTGGAACTGTGTACTTATGAGGATTTTGGATCTTGCTTTTATTATTTAATTGACAAAACTGAGTATAAAATCTCCTTAAAAAAAAAAAAAAAAAACTTTCTGCGCGGGGAAAAAAAAAAGTACAGTCTTTAGAGATGACAAAGGCTTAGGCGATTTAATACTTATATATTATAAACATATTCTCAAATACCTTTTCACTAGTTATTATGGTTCATTTTGTCTGGGGAGCAATCAGGGGAAATAAAATGGCCGCTGTCTTATTAGTACACACAAAACCTGTCCTAATCACACAAGGGCAAGTTACTTCACAACACAAGTAACCCTTTTCATATGTAAGGCGCCATGGAGTGAATGGCCTAAGTCAGTTATTGGCGAAGACTGGTACCTCAGAACCAAAGCTGAGTTTGGTTTCAAGTTTTAAAGTAATTTTACACTTTAAAAATTAGTTACCGAAGTTATTCAAATAAATCACACGCAACTTCGCGAATAACTGACCAGCTCATTGTTGCCTGTACAACTTAATTCTGTACAGAGACGGCTCTCTTTAACAAAGCGACTTTGCATGTACCATCTGAAGCTCACTTCACTCAACACTAATAATAATAGTAATCAGCATCCACAGCCGGAATGCACAGTAATTACGAGAAACTCAAACTTATGTAAAAATCATGCTTTTCTTGCCAAAAGTGTCCATAGCCTTTGAAAGGATTGGCTGTCTCTTTGTATAATTATGAATGTGTTGGGATCAGTAATGCATGATATAACTCACTAATATACACTCATTAGAAGTTTTGTGTGTTAAATCAATGAAGCGTTACCACTTTATTAGCAAAATGGCTGCTTCCCTTCTTGGCACAGTCTTGGATTTAAACCACCAGCCCCCGAGCTGCCTCCCATTGAAAAATCTGTTGTGTGAACGCACCCTTAAGCCTCATTCAGTGATTTCCATCAGTGACTGTGAGCCAAAACCCGGATTGGAGCCTCCACAGACATAAGGTATAAGGGAAAGATCTGCTCCTGTTCGATGTTTAGAGCCGCCCCTGGTTTTGGCTCCAAATCGCTGATGGAAATCACTGACGTGTGAATAAGGCCTTATAGTGATCTTTCCCTTCCAATCGCCTCCTGTGCTGCTTGCTTACAGCCCAGACCCCAACGTGACCTTTTGCAGTACTGTCTCACAGGAGAAGAGTGTGGCCCGAAAACATTTTTTATTTTTTATTTTTAGCCTATCCACAGGATAGCTGCTAAGTGTATGTTTGCTGGAGATCAGGCCATTGGGCCTCCCACGATTGCTAGAATGGTGGTAGACCATATATTGTACATAGACAAATATGTCTCTACCAAGTACATATGTAATTCATCTATGTTTTGAAACCTGTTTCTACAGTCAACCAGTCTTATTTATAGTTGTGTATGTGTATTTCACAGATATTTGAGATATTTGGACCTGTACCACATCCGTTTTATGTCGTTCGATTTAATTCTAAAGATCATATTGAATCTATCGGAGTCCAGATGAAAGATGCCTTGTATTTTGCTCCATCTGTAAAGGATTTTACACAGTATATAATCCCTGATGCATTAAAAAGGTATGTATTCATTGTCGCATCTGAAGAGGAGTACTTCTTCAACGGTTGTGGTGTTCACCTACATTTTGAATTTCCCATACTAACTAGACATGTTCAGACTGCGCTCCACATTGTGTATTTACGATCACAAGTGAATTGGGGTATGTACTTTAATTAATTACAAATGAAACAGTAGCTGAGAGAGAATCTACGTTTATCAAGCTTTACAAAAATTTACATGCGTGTTATCAGTGACAAGGCTAGTCGGACATGCTTGGACTTTTTTTTTTTTTTTCTCTCGTTCTTTTTAATAGTTAAAATGTATATAGGGTGGCTCACTAAAGCCCAAAAAATGGAATAAGGTGCTCAATCCGAACTTAATAGTTAAGTCCACGTGTTTTCTGTGAGATTCAGGACAGAGCTTTCTACTCGCCTCATTGTTGTCCTTTTCTCAATACTTTGCCTGAAATTCTTACTAGAAGATGCAGTTATGCCCAAGTGGGAACGTAGCCTAAAACAGACAGACATGTCAAGAGAGGTGACAGCTCCTCTCACCTGCTGTATACAGTATCTTGACGTGCCTCTGGTGATTTTTCTTGCAAATAAGGGGGGGGGGGGAAAGCATACACATGCTGCTTTTTAGAATTATCTTTAGAGATGAGCAAATTTTTTTAAAAATTTGATTTGGCAAAATTACGTTAAAAAAGTCTATTTCCTGGCTACAGAGAGCCTTTATAGTGGTGTAGAACACTGTGCCTTGCAGTAACACGCATAGGGAGTCTGCTTTGGTAGTGAAATAATACTGTGAGTCTATATGACATGCAGATTACAGCAGTCGCTCTTAGAATCACTGCACGCTTCACTTATTTGGGCAGTCACAGGGCCACAACTGACCAAATAACTTGCGTATGAACTCGGCCTAAGGCCGAATGCACACGGCCGTTGTTCACGGCCGTGAGCAGGCCGTGGAACCGCGGCCTGGATTCCTCCTGAGAGCAGGAGCGCACGGCGTCATTGGTTGCTATGATGCTGTGCGCTCCCTGCTGCCGCCGCAATACAGTAACACACTGGTATGATCTATACCAGTGTATTACTGTACTATAACGGCAGCAGGGAGCGCACGGCATCATAGCAACCAATGACGCCGTGCGCTCCTGCTCTCAGGAGCAATCCAGGCCGCGGTTCCACGGACCGCTCCCGGCCCTGAACGGCCGTGTGCATTCGGCCTTAGTTTCCTGGCCGTTTTTAGGATGTCTTGCAGATGGGTGGAAGACTTCAATCTGGTTGTCAAGCGGTTCCTGAAGATGTGTGCCAAGCAGGGTGCATGGCTCAGCCTTCCCTGCGCTTCCTGTTGGTCACCATGGTTCCAATTTTGAGCTGTCGCAGAGAAAGCCAAGATTTGATTTCTTGATGAATGACACGGAGCAGTTCCTCCCGTGTGTGACTCAGTTCGCCAAGACAAACCAGGTGTTGAACAGTGTGACACTGCCGTGCCCTGCACATGTGGTATGCTGGAGGGGCACTGTGACTTGTCCCTGCAGTGGAGGCTGAGGACATGGTAGAGGATGACGAGGCAGAGGCGGACATTGTCGCAGGACCATCGTCATGACAGTGTGGAGGCGGAAGTGGCGTGACCTGGCCAAGTTGCTGGTGTGGCTGTGCAGGAACCACATTCACCCAGTGGGCCGTAAAGGACATGTATTGTCCCTGACCGTAGCTACAGCTCCACACGTCGGCGCTGCCGTGCACTTTGGCAGACACCGAAATGCTCAAGGACTGACCCATCTTCTGTTCTACATATTTGTGCAGGGCTGGTACTGCCTTTTTTGCAAAGAAAGGATGGCTTGGGACTCTCCACCTCAGCTCGGCACAAGCAATCGGTTCTCTAAAAGGTGCAGAGTCCACCACTTGGAAAGGGAGGGACTGCAGCACCAGCAACTTGGACAGGAGCATGTTCAGCTTCTGCTCTGTTGGATGCGTGCACGCATACTGCTGTCTTTTGTCAATTGCTTCGGTGGTCGATTGCTGACAGAATGACTGACTAGGTGGAAGAGAAGCAGGAGGACCACCAGAAGGTGGGAATGACAGACAGCTCCCTTTGGTTGAGGTGGTGGAGCCTTGCTGAAACCTGGTGTGGGCCACTGGTTGCTGCCGCAGGCTGGACAACCACATCGGAGCCATGGTTCTCCCAGGCCACGTTATGGTGACGTTGCATATTTTGATGCAGGGCCGTGATTCGAACATTGGTACCCTGGCCGCGCTTCACCACCTTCCCACATATTCTACATATGGCCATGTTAACGTCCCCTGGCGGCTTAGCAAAAAACTGCCAGTTTTTTTTTCCTTCTAACAGTCCGTCTCTGCCTCTGTAAACCCCTGCACCACTACTTAATGAAAATAATTTGCCCCATCCCCTCCAGCCTCAGATCACAAAATAAACCACTTAACTCCTGCTCCTGGACACCGGCGCTTCTCAACTCCAGCGCGATCCTCTTCCTCCTGCTGTCGGCTGTGCTGTGAGCTGGCCCGCAAAGCATGAGGTCACTGCACAGCCGACAGCCAGGAAGCGGTGAGTACAGAGCCTTCACCGCTTCCTGGTGCTCCGGTACTAATGAGCGCTTCCATAAAGAGGGGGGGGCGTCTTATGGGGCGAAAAATACGGTATACGCATTTCACTGGTGCGTTTAGTGGTCTATAACACCACTTTGTCTATTTTATTTGTATCGCTTGTCTATTTCAGTACAAACAGAAAAATATATACACATTTCACTTCTGCAGTTGTGTTGAAAGAGTTTAGTGGCCTATTTCAGTACAGAAAGAAAAATATACAGTCCTCCATGCCTCATATCAGCCCCCAGATATAGAGATTATAGAATATATATCATCTATCGCTATCTATATCTGGGGGCTGATCACATATGGCTGGGGGCTGATATGAGGCATGGAGGACTGTATTTTTCTTTCTGTACTGAAATAGGCCACTAAGCGCTTTTGCCACAAATAACTGCAACAGTGAAGTGAGTATATTTTTCTTTGTACTAAAATAGCCCACTAAAGGCTTTTCAACATAGCACTTGCACCCCAATAACAAGAAGTATTTGCTGGAATGACAGCTGTATAATTGCTATTTGGATCCCCAAATCTTTCCCTGCCCCTACACTCAGAACACTTTGAAAAATGTCTGAATCTAAGATGGCCGCCTTATTTATAGGCCTGTGACATCACAGGGCTGGCTGGCTGCTGATTGGCTGCATGTATGTCAGTCTGGGTGATCCCGGCTACCCAGACTTCCTTTCTCCATGTCCTCACACGTGCATCAGCCATTTTAGGAAAATTGTTATTTGTTACCACGAAGCACAAGGAAATTCGCATTTGTGTTTCTTTGTTAGTAAATTAGCCTTGGAATTCTGTTTAGTCATTGACTACACCCGGCACTGGAAGAAATGGTGCTCGTTTTAGTCTTTAAAATCGTTGCACAGAATATTGTTTACGGAACTTTTTCTTCTTCTCCTGAGAATAAGAATGAAAGGAAAAGCAACTTACTCTTATCAAGAGCTACTGCTATATGAAATACTGAATAGCTTTTTTTTGTACTTCGATTTTATGCTTGCTCTTCAGCAATGTTATCAGATGCTAAGAGTCTACTCTAGTCTAATAGGAACTTGCCTCAGTTAGCACTCTGATGTGGGTAACTTATTGATTTCATTATTTGAACTATAGCGCCAACTGTATAATCATTATGGAAAAGGTTTTCTTGGTCTTGAAGCAATTTTCTCTGCACTGACCACTTGTTAGGTGCTGAAGTTTTCAGTTTGCACCCAACACAGTATTATCCACACTGCACTTTCAAGCATAGTAATGTTATTGAAATTTTAAGGTTTTTAGACCCCCTTTTTCTATGTAGACTGTCGGCAGGGGGAATGTGTACACCAGTTTTCTGCAGTAAAAAAAAAATAATGCTCAAAAATTTTAACTTTTTTTAAGGTGTAATATTTTTTATTAATAATAATATTTTTTTTTTTATTTGTATCACTTGCCCCCACCCCACTTATCAAAGGTGAGTGGGGAAAGTGGTAGTTTTGCTAGGAGAGTAGTTGAACATCCGATTTATCAAAACGTTTTAGAATGCTGTCACACATGCAGGGTTTTTTTATGCAGTTTTTGAATCCGAAAATGTGGATCATAAAAGCAGAGCAAGTACATCTGCGTTTTCAAAGCCGGAATTAAATGGAAATGGAACAAATTGGATCCAACATGAAAATCTCCATTGATTTTCATGTCGATGGTGCTGGATCTTTTTTTTTTTTTTTTTTTTTGTGCCCCCAAAAGGAAGCGACGCCGAAACGTACATCTGGGTGGCGTGTCTCCTGATCACTGGTTGGTATCCCCACAGTTGTTTCAATTCATGTGTATGTTATTAGGCTGCTCAGGAGTAATATTGTGTTGGGGACTTGCTGTTAGCACTCCTGGTCGGTGGTGTAGGCACTTTACAGTTGCAAGAAAAAGTATGTGAACCCTTTGGAATGATATGGATTTCTGCACAAATTGGTCATAAAATGTGATCTGATCTTCATCTAAGTCACAACAATAGACAATCACAGTCTGCTTAAACTAATAACACACAAAGAATTAAATGTTACCATGTTTTTATTGGACACACCATGTAAACATTCACAGTGCAGGTGGAAAAAGTATGTGAACCCCCTAGACTAATGACATCTCCAAGAGCTAATTGGAGTGAGGTGTCAACTGGAGTCCAATCAATTAGATGCGATTGGAGGTGTTGGTTACAGCTGCCCTATAAAAACACCCACCAGTTAGGGGTTTGCTTTTCACAAGAAGCATTGCCTGATGTGAATGATGCCTCGCACAAAAGAGCTCTCGGAAGACCTACGATTAAGAATTGTTAACTTGCATAAAGCTGGAAAGGGTTATGAAAGTATCTCCAAAAGCCTTGCTGTTCATCAGTCCATGGTAAGACAAATTGTCTATAAATTGAGAAAGTTCAACACTGCTGATACTCTCCTTAGGAGTGGCCATCCTGTAAAGATAACTGCAAGAGCACAGTGTAGACTGCTCAATGGGGTGAAGAATCTTCGAGTGTCAGCTAAAGACTTACACAAGTCTCTGGCATATGCTAACATCCCTGTTAGCGAATCTACGATATGTAAAACACTAAACAAGAATGTATTTCTTGGGAGGATACCACAGAGGAAGCCACTGCTGTCCCAAAAAAACATTGCTGCAAGTTTACAGTTTGCACAAGAGCACCTGGATGTTCCATAGCAGTATTGGCAAAATATTCTGTGGACAGATGAAACCAAAGTTGAGTTGTTTGGAAGAAACACACAACACTGTGTGTGGAGAAAGAGGCACAGCACACCAACATCAAAACCTTATCCCAACTGTGAAGTATGGTGGTGGGGGCATCATGGTTTGGGGCTGCTTTGCTGTGTCAGGGCCTGGACGGATTGCTATCATCAAAGGAAAAATTAATTCCCAAGTTTATCAAGATAATTTGCAGGAGAACTTAAGGCCATCTGTCCACCAGCTGAAGCTCAACAGAAGATGGGTGTTGCAATAGGACAACGACCCAAAGCATAGAAGTAAATCAACAGAATGGCTTAAACAGAAGAAAATACGCCTTCTGGAGTGGCCCAGTCAGAGTCCTGACCTCAACCCGATTGAGATGCTGTGGCATGACCTCAAGAAAGCGATTCACACCAGACATCTCAAGAATATTGCTGAACTGAAACAGTTCTGTAAAGAGGAATGGTCAAGAATTACTCCTGACCGTTGTGCACGTCTGATCTGCAGCTACAGGAAACATTTGGTTGAAGTTATTGCTTCCAAAAGAGGTTCAACCAGTTATTAAATCCAAGGGTTCACATAATTTTTCCACCTGCACTGTGAATGTTTACATGGTGTGTCCAATAAAAACATGGTAACATTTAATTCTTTGTGTGTTATTAGTTTAAGCAGACTGTGATTGTCTATTGTGACTTAGATGAAGATCAGATCACATTTTATGACCAATTTGTGCAGAAATCCATATCATTCCAAAGGGTTCACATACTTTTTCTTGCAACTGTATCTCTATTTACACAGTTAGGCATTGTGCCCTCTGAGATGGATTGTTATTGATGGCTGCTGGGTGGGTTTAGGACTTGGGCAGTGTTTACTTAACCATGATATTTATAATTTGATGTCATTGTCTTTTTTGTGTCCTTACCATTTAAAGAGGACCTTTCACCAGAATTAAACTTCTAAAGTAACTATACAGGCATGTAGAGCGGCGCCCAGGGACCCCCCTGCACTTACTGTTATACCTGGGCGCCGCTCCGTTCTGCCGTAATTGCCTCCGGTATCGTTACAGTTGGGCTCCACCCAGGGGAACCTGCTGGCGCCTCCTTCTCCCATGCTGTAGCGCTGGCCAATCACAGCGCTCAGCTCATAGCCTGAGAGGCTTTTTTCTCTCTCAGGCTATGAGCTGAGCGCTGTGATTGGCCAGCGCTGCAGCACGGGAGAAGGAGGCGCCGGCAGGTTCCCCTGGGTGGAGCCTAACTTTAAAGATACTGGAGGCAATCACGGGAGAACGGAGCGGTGACGTCACACAGGATCCATCATTTACATTAGGGGATCACAGCTCATTTTCTCCCCCTCAGTACAGTGACTTATGCACAAGTCACAGAGCATGCCTAGAGAACCCCTCAATGAGTCCCCTGCAGCCCATTGTGCCTGATCTAAATACTGTTAAAAGGGAGTTTTGACCGTGTTAATCAGCTAAGCACAGTGACGTATGGTGTACATCTGCTCTCTCAGGCTTGTGCAGGGAGAGAAGCTGACATCACAGGTCATGTGACCCTCAGTGAAATCTATGAGGGAATATATGAGGGATGCTGTACAACCCTCACAAGAGGGGAGGGGAGGAGAGGAGATGGGGTGGATGGGACATAATGCTGGGTATGTTTGAAATAAATATATGCAATATATAAATTATATATAGAAATGAATATGGAAAAGGACAATGATCGGCCTGAAGAATATGACAAGGACCAAGAGGGACTAGTAATGAATAATTAAAGGTACTACATGGATGAAACATAATGCAGATGCCATGTATAGTAGAAAGTGAATGAGTGAATGAGAATGGCTTTGTATAACTTGGGACCCAGAAATGAAAGCGGAATATTGGAATTGGCCAAATGATCTGACCTCAATAACATCAGAGGGATCCATTTAGTGCATTGGTTAAACACACTTGCTTTCCAAGCTCTCATTGAGACCATAAGGTTCGAGTGTTTGTAATTTAAAGATCCAGAACGTTTCTCTCCGTTGGAGTGTTCTAAATCTATCTGAACAACTATTAGAAATGTATTCAATAGGTGTGATCGCCATCATGGTGGGGGCTTTGTTGTGAAAGGCGGAGAAATGTCACGATACACTGTGCTTTGGGTATCCCCATATAATATTCCAACGCTGTTTGTTCAGGTGTTCCCTCAAGGTCTGGATCGTGCAGCCAACGTATTGCAGTCCGCAATCACATTCCAGAAGGTACACCACATAGGACGAGGAGCAGCTCACAAGTCTTTTATGAGGAACTCTTCATCTGTGACATTGCTCCTAAAAGTCTTTGTGCGGTGGGCAATATTGGTGCAGCACTTACACTGCGTGTGGCTGCATTTATAACTTCCCACAGGATCAGGAATCCAATTAGCCACAGGTACGGTGGTGGTCTTCTTCTTTTTCAATTTGCTCAGGGCTAGTACATTTTTTAGGGTTCTCGCCCTCCTGAATGTGATGCGTGACTTAGATGGAATGGACTCTTTGAGGAAAGGATCACTAGCTAAAACGTGCCAGTGTTTGGTTGAAATTAGAGTGATACATAGTAATAAAAGAGGACTTTAATTTTTTTCGGATCTACAGTTTTCTTCAGCTTATCTTTCGTCACTAAGCATTCGTCTTGGCTTTGGCTGTTTGCTCGCATAAAAGCATTATCCATAATCCTGCTAGGAAATCTCTTATTTAAAAATCTAGATTGATTTTATTGCACAAAGCCAGATTTTACATTCGTCGTCGAGCAGTTTCTTTGTATCCGTTTGAATTGACTAAAGGGTAAATTGTCTTTCCATTTTTTGGTGGTGTGCACTTTTGTAGTCCAGATAGCTATTACCATCGACCTTTTTTTTTTTTTTTTTTAAGTCTTGGTCATAACTGTTTTACTTTCTGAATATAGGACTTAGTCTAAATATTCAATTGACATGCTTGAGCTGTTTGCTGTAAGAGTGATGTTCCAAGTGTTGTCATTGAGATAGAAAACGAAGGCTTGAGCCTCTTCACTACTTTTCAAATGTTCTGCATCTTTAAATTACAAACACTCGAACCTTATGGTCTCAATGAAAGCTTGGAAGGCAAGTGTTTTTATCCAATGCACTAAATGGATCCCTCATGTTATTGAGGCCAGATCATTTGGCCAATTCTAATATTCCTCTTTCATTTCTGGGTCCCAAGTTATAGAAAGCCATACTCATTCACTTTCTTTTATACATTGCATCTGCATTATGTTTCATCCATATAGTACATTTAATTATTTATTACTAGTCCCTCTTGTTCCTTGTCATATTCTTCAGGCCGGTCATTGTCATTTTCCATTTCTATATATAATTTACATATTGCATATATTTATTTCAAACATACCCAGCATCATGTCCCATCCACCCAATCTCCTCTCCTCTCCTCCCCTCCCCTCCTGCGAGGGTTATACAGCATCACTCATATATTCCCTGCACATTCACACATCTAATATATTCCAACATTCTTCAATACTGTGGCTTGTCCAGTCACTTGCTACACCGCTCCATTCAGTAAGCGCTACAGCCAGCATTTTACTAGCTCCGCCCGGTCTGTGGCACCGTCCATCTAGCGCTTCTGAGTCCCGTCCCTCCTGCGCCTTCAAATCGTTGCTACGAGCGCGGCTGTGAGCGCACAGTGCAGCAGACGCCCCACGTGCCGGCAGCGTTCAGACGTGTTTTTGGTCTCTCCCTCTACAGCCACACAGGTCATTTCTTCACACTCCGGCCTCGGCGCACAGTATGAGCTCGTATGTTCGGTCACCTCTTATTCTTTTATTCAATTTCAGTATTATTACATATAATTGTACCGTTGAGATATAGGATCCAGCAAGCAACCACAATGAGCGCTGTGTATTACTTACAACTACAAGCGCTCGGTAGGTAGCAGAGAGGAGGGAGGAGGCAGGCCGGGAGGACGGGTGCTGGCAGCGTGAGTCATAAGTCATGCGCCCACGCCGCCTGCTTCATTCATAAAGTGGGCGGCGCAGGCGCGTGACGTATGACTCCCACTGCCAGCGTTCGTCCTCCCAGCCTGCCTCCTCCCTCCTCTCTGCTACCTACCGAGCGGCGAGCGCTTGTAGTTGTAAGTAATACCCAGCGCTCATTATGCGATTATGTACATAACAATTAACTATTAGAGATACGATTATACAGTGAGCAGGCCCGTGTAGTAGAATACAGTCACTGCACGGGCCCTGCTGTCATTATAAAAGCAGATGCCGGCCCCCAGCCCCTCCTCCCTCACAGCTGATACACCCGCCGCGCGGCATCGTGGCGGGTGTATCATTGAAAACTCGCAAAATCAGCAGCATTCGCCGTATAAGACGCACCGCTATTTTCTCCCCACTTTTGGGGGGGAAAAGGTGCGTCTTATACGGCGAAAAATACGGTATGTGTTTACAATGGGGGAAAGAGGTGAAAGACCACCTCTGGCAGGAGCTTATATCCTGGGAGGATGAACAGATCTGGTATTGAAATTCAAAGAACCTGTTCCTTCTCTTTGCTAACAGGAGGGAGCCACTGCACAGTACATTTTCAGTGGTTTATGTATGGGGGCCTGTAGTAAGAGGTCCTCAGAAAGTCAACGCATAGAGGTTTGATTTAACCTCACAGGTGAGTGGGAACCATGATATCTACATGGTGATTTTTGTACAAGTCTCTAATGCCAAAATGTTTAAACTAGAAGAAATACGGCTAAGTCTAATCGTTAGTATAGTTCTAGAATTGTATGTTTGAGGTTAGCTACGTATATAAGAAGTAGTCTTGGGAAATGTCTTGCTTTATTTAAGAAGTTACATTAATGTGACCTTCACCAACCCAAAGACTAGTTCATTGTTTGCTGCTTTCCCCTTCAACTAAATTAAATGTAAAGTTCACGCTTTGTGTGTATGAGAAAATGTTAATCTGCTATGGTGCATTTGTTAGCTCTTATTAATATTCTAAGAGCCATTTTACAATTAATATTGTGCTCTATCAGCAGTACGTGAAACAATTGTCCCTAGCTTCCACCTTATCCATAGGGGATGACTTCAGCTTAGTACTTCATGTTTTTCTTCTGAAATCCTAAGCCGCTCTGCATTGTGAAATGTTCAGTATGCATTTTTGATGGCTACCTCTTCAATACAAAATCACTAAAATTGCAACACCAAGCGATCAAAAAGACGTATGCTCCCCAAAATAGTACCAATCTAACCGTCGCCTCATCCCTCATAAAATGAGCCTCTACCTAAGATAATCACCCAAAAAATAAAAGCTATGGCGCTCAGACTATGGAGACAAGGATCTGTTCCATAAAAATATCACATGACCTACTTCATTCATAAAGTAGGCGGCGCAGGCACGTGACATCAGTAAGTTACGGCTGCCTGCTACAGGACATTTAGTAAGTAGTACAGATGGGGCTGGGGATTGGAACTTCAATTAAAGTTATTATTCTAAAAGGTTTAGGCAATAAAGCAGTGAGTAAGCGGCGGGGCCGGAGTACAGTGACGGCACCGGCCCTGCTGCATTTTTATGCCACCGGCCCCTCCCACAGGTTTAGCTCCGGTATATTAGGGCATTGAGGTGGAAAATAAGAAAAACAAATGTTTTTAACCAAAAGGTGAGCTTTTGGTGGGTTTTGAACTAATGGTGGTCTGTGCATAACACTACTATAGGGGATATGTGGATGGCACTGTTATGGGGTGGGGGGATCTGTGGGTGACAAATATATAGCAATGCCATCCACAGATCACCCCCCCCCCCCCATAATAGAGCCATCCACAGATTCCCCCCCCCCCCCCCAATAACAGTGCCATCCACAGATCCCCCATAGTAGTGATGTGCACAGACCACCATTAGTTCAAAAGCACACCTTTTGGTTAAAAACATTGGTTTTGTTTTTCTTATTTTCCTCCTCAAAAGCCTAGGTGCGTCTTATGAGCCGGTCCGTCTTATAGGGCTAAAAATACGGAAACTGTTGTTCAACATACCCCAATGCTTTTGCACAATTTGCTCAATTGATGAACTTCATTATATATTGACACAAATGGTAACCTCTTTGTTTAGTAAGAGACGTTAATGGACTATTTCTCGATCTGTTTTAACTCAAGTTAAATGTCTATGTACTGGATTCTTTCAATACCCTCTTGATATAAATGATCCATCTCATTCAAGGCTTTATCAGCATTTTCCTCTGTGTCTACAATTCTCCTTACCCTCAACATTTGGCTATAGGGCATTGAGTCCCCCATTCTCCTTGGATGACAACTCGTATAAATGTAGTAATGTATTTTTGTCGGCTTAAAAAAAAAAAATCAAATCTGTGTATACCTGCGTGTCAAGAACTTGGACACGCTCCTCCAAAGCTGTCAATGTGAATTTAATCTGCTTGACAATAGAGTTCAAATAATGGTAAAACTCAATCAATAAATCAAACATCCCAGTCCAAATAAGAAAAATATAATTGTCTATGTATCTCCACCACAATGTCTGTATCCCTAATATATAAGCTAAGTCCCTAATATGACTTGGCGTATGAGAAGTGTCATATTAGGGTTACTGCAGATTTTCTAGTTAAACACTATTGAGTTACCACAGTGGGCGACATTAGCCTCCTTTTTGATATTGTATCTTTGTATACCTCTATTAATCATACTAGAGGCCTACCAACTATAGAAAAGGCTTTAGATCACTCCAAATATTCTGATGATACTAGACAATTTATATTGGAACTTCTTGAATTGACTTGGACTTGTAATTACTTCTCTTTTCAGGGGAAGTTTTATTTGCAGCTGGTTGGAGCGGCAATGGGATCTAATGTCGTGCCCACTCATGCAAATATTTATGTGAGGAACAGTACGTCTGTGTCTCCCCACTACAGACACATTCTGTCGTGGTAGAGATGCATAGACGATATTTTTCTTATTATCTTGATGGCCAAACTGCTTTTAATGTATTTGCACAGGCACTTATGCACTTTATTGGATTTCTACACATGTATGTACATATATGAACTATATTTGAATAGAATCATCTTGACACTATGCAAATGATGGATTGTTTTGGTCACGAACCAATTATGGGATATATAAATATATGCACTTGCACTTTGTTAGATCACTTGGCTTGAGAGGACAAACGTCTCTGACGTAAATAAATGCACTTGTTTTTTTTTTTTTTTTTTCTTCCCCAAACACCATATACGCCCTATAATATGCATCGGCCCATAAGACGCACCTAGGTTTTAGAGAACAGTAAGAATGAAAATATTTTTCATTGCACCTCACGTCAGACCAGCGATCAGACCCTCAGTTATTCAGACCTCAGCTTACAGCCCCAATCAGACCCCCAATGGCAATTAGACCGCAGATCAGACCCCCAATGCCTCAGATCAACCCCCCAACCTTCAGCCATCTATCAGCCCCCATATATTCAGCCATCAGCCCCCCAGTGCAAAAAAACTAACTTACCTCTCCTGCTCCTGGACGCCACCGCTCCTCACCATCGTGATCCTCTTCATCCTGCGGTCGACTGTGTATCACAGCGCACAGTGTGAGGTCTTGAGCGCCCTCACTCTGTGCGCAACTCTGCATAGCCGAGCCGAGCACCAGGAAGCAGTGAGGACAGAGCTTTCACCACCACTTCCAGGTCCTCTGGTACTAATTAAGTGCTTCCATAATGGAATTGTTTCATTAGTATTTGCCCCATAATATGCAGGGGCATTTTTCCCCCACTTTGGGGGGGGGGGAAATGCATCTTACGACCTTCGCAGCAGTTTGCTCCTTTACCAGTAATCTTGGCAGCACCCCATCCACCCCCCTAACAAAGACCTCCACAGCGGGGCATTATTGTCTTTGATAGTATATAAAATCCCACAGAATTGGTATACACTTAAGGTCATGCGAGTTGCATCCGCCTCCACACATAAGCTGTCTTATACTAAGAATGTCCTTCGTTGCTATATGCAACCCAATGAATATCCAGGCTAACTGCCACAACAGCCAACACACAATGGCTCCTGTAGTTTGGCGGTTAGGTTACTAAGCGTATTTTTGGGCAAATAATTGGAAAGCGCGGGGTGAAAATTTCCACTCCAAAAATAGACTGACATTCCCTGAGTCACGGGAGGCGGCTTTGCCAAATTTTGTGATTGTAAATGCGACTAGGGATTGATTCCTTTAGCGACATGCATACTCTGCTTTTTATATATATATATATATATATATATATATATATATATATATACACATACACACACACACATGCACAACTTGGTTGTTCATCTTGCTATTGGCATAGCTCACGGCTTTGTCATTTGTGTCTCTCCTTGTTATGTAAGTGACAGAAACATGTCTATAGTAACCTTTTCTAGAAGCTCAAGGGTTTCATTTTCATGGACATATTTCATATATAATTCTTAACTCTTTCATACCTGGTCTTTGTTCTCATTTGACAACCCCTTCATGTAGTGTAGAAAATAAAACTACCACTGACGGTGTCATGGTATTCCACATCCATGCCAAAATTAAATGCCTTAATCAGTTTGATACATTTGTCTTTTAAATCCAACATAACATCAAAATAATGTCAAATATGCTGTTAAATGAGAGAATGCTGCAACCTATGCAATGTGTAACAGTAGTAATCGCCATATGAGAACTCCAGCCAAGATTGCTTGACCAGCTGCTCCTCAACTGGTGAATGCCTAACCAGTGTAACCCACCTCCCAAATCGAGGAGGATAACTAGTAGTAGTACAACTCTAAACCTGTTTGAAATGCTTTTATTGTTAATTTTTTTTTTATATTTTATTTTTTTCTTCACATCTAACATATCTAATTCCTGATTCTGTTTGTAGAGATAGAGGTTCTGATGCTTCATGGACTAATGACCAAGAGCCACCTCCAGATGTAAGTAAGCGTTTCAATGAGAGAAAAAATTGATATTGCATAGCATTTGGCCAACAGCTTTCTTGTGTACACAAGTGGCCTACCATCAATCTTTAGCTTTTTATGTAACCCGAGTTACACAGTCAAAGGCAAAGGTGTGAAATGCTCATCAATAGTCAAGCCATATACTTGCTTTTTATTGTTAGACAGTTTAACAGCTCTTTTAAAGGGAGTCATCATCAAAACATGACCTATTGTTTAAAACAAAAACATAAAAATCCTAATATCCTGGAGCTTTTCACTAGCCCTTTTAAAGGTGCTATAAAATCCAAATATGCTCCACCTAAGATAGGTAATCAACTGATCTGTTTCTAGCTTTTTTTTGCCAAGACTGTTCAGTGATGCTCCTGGTCCCTGCCATGTAAATCTCTGGATGAGGTCATGTGCATTGCTGGAATCTGTCCAGATCAGTAGTGACATGTCCCTGAGCAGCACATGCCATCTGGAGATGCATCACTGCTGAGTCCAGTTGTTGGCTGAAGGAGAGCACATGACCTCATCCAGACATTTACAGGCCAGGTTCTGGAAGCTTAGCTGAACGGAGCCTCTGCACTAGAAATTAGCAGGTGCAATTACATTCGGGGAATAGTTAGTGTGTGTTAGTCACCTAATGTTGAAACTTACTGTTCTGGACATTTTACAGTAGGCAATGTCACAGCCTATCTACTCCCCTTTTCGTTAGAATGACTTTCAGAGGTCGCAGACCATGCCTAGAAAACCCCTTCATGAATGCCCTCCAGTCTAATATTCTATGACCCATGTGGTTGCTGTAAAACATATTGCTAATTGGAGTCCGTCAGCAGTTTTGACCGTGCGAACTGAAAAGCATTACTAGTAGGGGCTGAGGAGAGCAGTGCAAACTTTATGTGGAACTTTTATTGAAGGATCCTTCCATCTCCCACTACAGCTGTCACTCAGAGGGGAGGAGGTGTGAAGCAGCTCACTGCAGAGAGCACTTCATAATGGAGCTTTGTCTCCAGTGTACTTAAAGGGTTATTCTGTTTTCATGAAATTATTGACCTATCCTCAGGTAAACATTTAAAAAGGATGCAGCCCTTCAAGCAGCTGATCAGCGGGGTTGCCAAGAGTCAGACCACTACCTATTTGATAATGATGACATCCTGAGGATAGGTAATCAATATCACAAAACCGAAATACCCCTTTAAGGAGCAGAAGCAGGCAGAATAAAAGTTCATATTTATACTAATCTTAAATTGGTTGCTTCTATAGAAAAAAAATCTGCCATCAGAAAAACAGAATATATTTGAAATTTTTGAAAATATTGTTTTTTGATAAGTGACACATTCCCCTTTTTAAAAAGGGCCTTTTATGTGAAGACTTGTGAGTTGTCCTATAGACATGCTAGAAGATGCTGTTTGGACTAGGCATTGACTGCATCACTCTTTAGAGCATATTAATCTCACATGGGCGAGGCTCGGAGTATGAGACTAGCCATTGACTGTAGGTCACTCTGAAGGCTCTTCTACATAAGCTGACTGACGGCAAATGATCAGAAGCTAATGTTTCCTAATCCGTTCAGCAGAGCGGAGAGATGCTTTTACATGCAGCACTCATCCCCTCTGTATGGGAAGGAGTGATCACTCTTTTACACAGAATGATCTGCTGCCAGAAAAGAGTGCTTTGATGAAGATGTGAAAGATGCAATCACCCGATGAATGAGCATTACTTAGATTCCAATATTATTGCTGATTCAGAGATCATATCCAAGTACAAACAGAATGATGGGGTTTTGTTTGGAGATTTACCTTTCCCATCACGTATAAAACATACCAAGATCTAGAAACACCCAAAAAAAAGTTACAAAAATCTGCAGGTCGGTTTACAGGTTATACTGCATCTCTGTACCCCTTACCCTTATACAGTCAAGCTCTCTCTGCATTTGACTGGTAATGGAGTCCACATATAGTGCCCCAAAATCTGCTATAGCGTAGCTCAGAAGTTCTCTTGCAAACTTCCAACGAATTCCAATCAGTAGCAGAGCACGCTGAATATTATGAAATTAATCTTTATTTCACACACAAATATACAAATGTCCAAAATCCATATAAAAAGTCCAGTTCACGTGCTGCCATGTTTTGGGGGCATGGCCCCTTCACGCTGCATTTCAGACCGACTTGCTGTCTGTCCAAAAAAACTGCGCTGCTACTTTATCTAATCTGTTCCCCTGTTGATTCCAAGGATAAAACGTGTATCAAAAGCAGCGTGGGGTCAAGTCTGCTCTGTCAGGTTGCACTATTCCGGGAAAGTGGTGTTGGACATACTGTGCAATTTTTATTTTTTTGTCACCTTTTGCTATATCTGAGTAATAATTAAAGAGCAAACTCCATTAAGTTAAATGGGTTTTCCTACTAACACCACTTTTATCTCCTATCGACTGAATAGGAAATGGGTATCTAATCCTTCGGGGTTCTGACCGCTGGAACCCCAAACCCCTCTCCATATGGGGAATAAATGGCAATCTTTTACCAGTGCTTTTGTCTGTGATAGCAAGTCTGCTTGAAACCTCCCTGGGGGGGCGGCTAAGATTCTTGATTCCTCATTCAGTGATAAGAGATCTAAGCATTTTATTCATTAAATGTTATGTTTTTAAGGTAGTAGACTATAGCGATGACGAGAAGGAACGAGACGCAAAACAGAAGAAGAAAGCTCAGAATTTAGGAAAAAAGAAGCAGAAATCAGATCCAGACAAACCAGGTGAGTAAATGCTTTGGACCAGGTTACATTCCTGATCATTACAGCGCATTAAATGCTGAGTAGGAAAGTGGTAGAATTTATCATTTTTAGGAAATTATTGCTTTTTAAGGAGCAAGCTTCAGAATGTCTTGCACCAGGTTGGAAAGCTGGCAGTTCAGTGACACAGTATATAAGGTAGCAACAAGATTCCTGTGTAGGTGTTCAGGTTTTCCGAGCGTTGCAATAGAAAATTTGTCAGTTCTTGGCTGCAGGGGTGAAAAATGATTGACTCAGTATTGAAACTACTGAGTGGATATCAGAATAATTGGCTGCATCGTTTAAGGCTCTATCTGTGCTAAACATTAGCAGGTTTTGAATACACAGTTGGCAGAAATTGATCATTTTTATGCATACATCTACTGTCCTGTCATTTTGTAATAAATGCTCCCGACCTCTATGAGCTGTAGCTGCGATCTGCGGTAGTTAACTCCTCAGGTGCCGCGGATCGCAGCTACTGCTCATAGAGGTCGGGAGCCGGCTATGTGATCCTGCAGCCAGCTCCCGCCTCCTGTATATGAATAAATTAGAGATTAAGCTTCATTGGTGGCGCAGAGCGCCCCCCCTCCCCCCCAGTATTAACCAGTGGTGGCGCATAGGGCCCCTCCCCCCACAGGATCCCCTCTCCCCTGCTCCTCCGATCAGAGCCCCAGCAGTGTAATGCTGGGGCTCCGATCGGTTACCATGGCAGCCAGGACGCTATTGAAGCTCTGGCTGCCATGATAAGCTCCATGCTGCTGTGTGCACAAAGCACAGAGCAGCAGGGACAGCGTGAGCTCCTATTCACCCTGATAGATCTCTATCAGGGTGAATAGGACAAGGGTTCTAGTCCCTAAGGGGGCTAAAAGTTACAAAAATAAAAACACCTAAATATTAAATATAAATGAAAAAGAAAGATTAAAAAAAAAAATACACATTAACAATAAACATTAATTTTCAGCAGATTTGTGGGAATTTTTATTTTTTTCAAAAATGAAAATTCCCAGAATATCGGTATAAATTATCGGCTATCGGCCTGAAAGTTCACAAATTATCAATATCGGTCGATCCCTAATGAGTAATGAGGAAGGCATTGCTTGTGCTTTTAACTTGTGTTCCATATTTCCCTTGCAGCAACGAATGCCCAGGTATCTCATCGGTTTTCTGGTGCTCAGACATTTTCAAGACGTTATGAAAGAAATGGTTCTACGCCGCATTTCTCTCGCGGACGGGGTTCACATACGCAAGAAAATAATTATGGACAACACCACCAACCATATTACCCTTCTGGCTTTCTAGGACAGCATATGATGCCGCAGTCGTATACTTACCACAATCCTAATTCTCAAGAATACACTATGCCAATGGCAAATAACGGTTACCACGCCCCTATGCCAAATTTCTATGGACAGTATGCTAATATGCAGGCATTTCCGCCTCCGCCTCCTGATGTTAATTGGCCTGCATATGCGTATATGCAAAACTCGCCCTTGTACAATCTGCCGCCGCCGCCACCACCACCACCACCACCTGCTCCTCCAAATTCAGGAGAGCCTAGCTATTAAAGTATTATTTTGGCCTTTCCAGATATAAAATATTATTTTGATGGTGATTTTCAGTCTACGTTCAAAATGTTAATGTGAAATTGCTGAAGCCTTTAATGTACTGTAAGGAAATGTTTTGTATATGAAAAACATGTTGAATGACGTAATAGAAGACCAATAATTCTACAGTGACATATCTACAGATTTTTAGGAATTTATTTTTAGACAGACGCATCATATATAGTATTTTGTAGCAAGGCTTGTTTTGTATAAAAGTTGATATTTTTAACAGTGTTGAATAATTGACTTTTGCATTTGTAAAAGGATGACTAAATCTTTTATTTTCTAATCTTTATTCTGTGTAGTGTTATCAGATATTTAAATCATTATTATAAACTTTAAATATCCTCTTTAACAAAGCAATTCAAAGTATATTACGAATGTAAATATTTGTACTAGAATTTTTTCTTTATAAAAATGTTCTGTTAGCAGTTCGTATGTTTTTTTTTTTTTATCATAAACTATGAAGAGAAAGCATTTTTATTTTTAATTCAGGCAGGCAAATGTTAAAGGAGATTTTGGTTATAGGTTGCTCATAAATATAGAAGACTCTACTCGTGTAGCATGTTGTTCTTTTCCAGTGTGGGCTGCTGAGGTTAAAGGGATCCGGTCAGTTGGAAAATGCAATCCAGTCTCTAGGCAGCATGTTATAGAGCAGGATGAACTGTGCTAGTTTTGTGGGAAAAGATTCAGTATAACTTTATTAATCTAAATTCTGGTCTTGGGCGTCAAGTGGGCCGTCCTACTCTGATGTCTGTGTATGCACACTTAAACAGGAAAGACGATCAGTAACTCATTAGGACAGCCCACTGGACTCCTATTAAATGACAAATTATACAGAATTTTTCACCACAAAACTGTTTTTCCTTGCAAAATCATGTGGCTATTGGCCAGCAAGTGTGAGTGACGCTTTAGCAGCATAAGGATGCTGCAACCTGTTACTGTACCTGAACTTTTTTTTTTTACCTGTTGATCATCCCTTAAAGAAGCACTCCCACAAAGATTTTTATTCTGACATGTTAGAAAGGTACATGATGTAAATTGTAGTAAAGGTAATCTTTTACTAGTGACTGTATTTGTAATTTATAACCTCCCTTCTGATTCTCAGCTGTGTCCTTTGACAAACTTTCTGATGTCCAAATGACAGTCAGTGACATCTCTATTCATTCCTGTGAGACTGACATTGAGACTCCCATATGATTACATAGAGAAACTGGCTTTCTGTCTACACATAAGATGCTGTGTTATTTGGAAAGTTAGAGTGCTAGTCACATGACATAGCTGATGATCAGACGGGAGGTTATAACTCACAAATACAGTCTCTGGTAATAAAATTACCATCACTACAGTTTACAACATGTAACTTTTCTAACGGATTAGAGAATAAAAACATTTTTGCCTGAGTACTTAAAGTAAATCGCTATCAAAGGATTTGTAAATTCTCACAGATCTCGAAGTTTACAACTTTTTCTATACAGAAAATTTAATAACACTTTCACAGTTGCCAGCCATTAGCAATTTTCTATTTCTCAAACGGCCTTCTGTTTTTGGATTACCTCCACTGCTAACTTTAGCATTTTAATTGCTTGAAATAAGTTACTGCTTAAGGGGTTGTCCGGGAATTAAGAAAATTAAAATATTTAGATATTACGTTATGATAAATATATTCCCAAATACCTATCATTGGTTATAATGGCTAGTTTTGTCTAGGGAGCAATTATTAGGCGAAATAAAATGGCCACCGTCCTATTAGTACAAACAAAACCTGTCCTAATCATACAGGAAGAGAAGTTACTTCACAACACTGAGGTAAAGAGCTGCCTCATCCTCCTCTCTGCTCTACTTGTCAGGGATTATGATCCTGAATAGAGGTGAATCTCTGGGGGAATGGAGATCATAAGGAGACGTTAGAGGATTGTGGGGTGTGGCTTATGAGCAGCAGGATTTGTATGCAGTCTCTATTGCCACAGTCTGCCCTGTCCATCCTCTCTGTAATAAATTCCCAAGACATTCGGCTAAAGTTCTTATCCACTGTAGTCAGGATAATAATCCCCTGACAAGTAGGGCAGAGAGGAAGATGAGGCAGCTCTTTACCTCAGTGTTGTGAAGTAACTTGTCCTCCTGTGTGATTAGGATAGGTTTTGTGTGTAGTAATAGGATGGTGGCCATTTTGTTTCCCCTGATTTCTCTCCAGACAAAATGAGCCATTATAACTAATGAAAGGTATTTGGGAATATGTTTTTTATAAAGTAATTGAGTATTTTTATTTTCTGAATTCCCAGAGAACCTCTTTAAGCAAATATTTTTCAGTTTGTCTCCAGAGAAGTAAATCCTTCAAGCTGTAGTCAGTTTGGCTCTTCCTGGACAAGGATGTCTTCTTCTAAATCTTCTTGCTCTTCATTCTTAATGCCCACAATTGGGTACAGTCTTTCTAAGTCTATAGATAATGTAGTCTGATTCCCGTCTTGTGAATTTCATTAAAATCATTGATTGGTGGTGGAAGTGCTAGTATTAAAGTCAAGAACATAACCACATGTTGTCCCTTTAAGGCCTCTTTCACACGGGCGTCAGTTTTTTTGCCCGGATAAGAGCCGAGTGCGTTGCGGGAAAATGCGCGATTTTTCCGCGCGAGTGCAAAACATTGTCATGCGTTGCACTCGCGTGAGAAAAATCGTGCATGTTTGGTACCCAAACTCGAACTTCTTCATAGAAGTTCGGGCTTGGGATTGATGTTCTGAAGATTGTATTATTTTCCCTTATAACATGATTATAAGGGAAAATAATAGCATTCTGAATACAGAATGCATAGTAAAACAGCGCTAGAGGGGTTAAAAAATAAAATAAAAAATAATTTAACTCACCTTAGTCCACTTGATCGCAAAGCCGGCATCTCCTTGTGTCTCCTCTGCGCTGAACAGGACCTGGGGTGAGCTGCTGCATTAAATACCGGTTAAGGACCTTTGATGACGTCACTCCGGTCATCACATGGTCTTTTACCATGGTGAATCACCATGGTAAAAGATCATGTGACGTACCATGTGATGTAAAAGATCATGTGACGTACCATGGCGCTCCAGAGTGATGTCAGGGCGCCCCACGTGCATGGATGACGTGATCGCATGGCACGTCATCCATGCGCATGGGGCGCTCTGATGTCATTCTGGAGCGCCCCGGGAGCCACACGGACTGTAAGTATACTGCTTCCCCGCTCCCCACTACTACTATGGCAACCAGGACTTTAATAGCGTCCTGGCTGCCATAGTAATACTGAACGCATTTTGAAGACGGATCCGTCTTCAAATGCTTTCAGTTCACTTGCACTTTTCCGGATCCGGCGTGTAATTCGGGCAAATGGAGTACACGCCGGATCCGGACAACGCAAGTGTGAAAGAGCCCTTACTGATTGCATTAGGTTGTACTTATACCCAACTGAGCTTGACACCTGTGTGGAACTGTTTTCCCATAGTTAAAGGGGTATTCCCATCACGGAAAATGGGGCCATATTGCTAAGATATGCCCCCATTGTCTGATAGGTGCGGGTCTCACCTCTGGGTCCCACACCTACGACGAGAACAGAGTGAGGAGAATGGTGGCTGGAGGACCCTGGGTTTTGCTGGGGTCTGGCCACTTCCAAGCGCTCTCCCCATATAAGTAAATGGGAGTGCATCACGCTTGCGAAGCCACCGCTTTCATTCATTTTTATAGGGCCAATGGAAGTAACCAAGCCAGCGCTCGGCTATTTTTGGCAGCCCTATAGAAATGAACGGAGGACAGCTGAGTGTGCGCGGTGCGCCCTCCACCACCTTGCCTGCTCCGTTCTCGGTGTAGGTCCCACCTCTGGGACCCACATCTATCGGGGCATATCCTAGCGATATGCCCCCATTGTCCGTGATGGAAATACCCCTTTTAAAAGTTAGCATAGTCTGTTAGATTATTTAAAAACGAATTGTTTAGAGTATTTAAAAAAAAAAATTATATATATATATATATATATATATATATATATATATATATATATATATATATATATATATAGCTAGCACTACTCTATTGTGATTATTGCTTTGGTGATATGGCTTGTGGTGATATTTTGATTCCCTCTCAGAAGATCCACCAAATGTTTACAGTGCTGCTGATTATAATTGCCCAGTAGCTAAGCCTTGATCCTAGCATACAGGGGTAGCAAAATGATTAGGTCTGTTTCAGACGAGCGGATGCCGTGCGTGACAGCCAAGACCCGATGCGGACTGCAGAAGCACGGAGTAGTAACATGACTGATAATGCTCTGTGCCTCTCTGTGACCTCTTTACTACGAAATCACAGTGAGATAAACTTGTCACCGTGATTTCGTAGTAAAGAGATCACAGAGGGGCACGGAGCATTATCAGTCATGTTCGCATCCGCCCGTGTGAAACAGCCCTTATAGGTTCATTTATCAAACTGGTGCAAAGTAGAACTGGCTTAGTTGTCCATAGTAACCAGATTCCAACTTTCATTTTTGAAAGTAGCTGTCAAAAATTAAGGGGTGAAATCTGGTTGCTATGGGCAACTCGGCCAGTTCTACTTTACACCAGTTTGATAAATAACCCCATTAATCTTCTTACAGTGCTTAACCCCGTCCTGACGCAACCATTTTCCATTTTCTTTTTTGCTCCCCGTCTTCCCGGACCCAAATTTTTCCTATACACATAACCATGTGAGGGCTTATTTTTGCAAGCTGTACATTCTAGTGCCACCATTTAATATGGCATATAATGTAGAGGGAAGCTGGAAAAAAATTGCAAATAGGGTGGAATGGAATTAAATAAAGCATAATTCTGACTTGTGCGCTTCATTCTCCAGGTCAGTATTATTACGGCTGCACCATACTTGTATAGTTTTTCTTGTGTTTTAATAGTAAAAAAAAAAAAAAATTCTTGTCATCGCAGTATTCTGCCCCCCATAATTTTTTTTTTTAAGTTATGTCTGTGGAGCGGTGTGAGGGTTCATTTCTTTGCAGGACAATCTGTAGTATTTGCTACTACCATTTTTGGGTGTGTAAAACTTTCACTCTTTATTACATTTTTGCGGAAATAAAAGTGATGAAAACATTGTATCGACCATCTTTTTTCCTGTTATGCTGTTCACTGTCTAAGATACATTTTTTTTATTTATATATTTCAATAGTATGGGCGTTCAGACAGTTCGGTCCTGCCACCTGCTGGTCTGCACTTTAATATTAATGAGCCTGGAAGCCTAGTACAGGCTCATTACTGCAAGGCTGGGTTCACATTGGCGTCACGTTTTAGCTCGGGATGCGTCCTGGGTGCATTGCGGCAAACCCGCGCAAGTAGGTATGCAATTTCAGTCAGTTTTGCGATTGCGTTCCATTGAATGTGGTACCCAGACCCGAACTTCTTCACTGAAGTTCAGGTTTGGGTTCAAGGTTGTGTAGATGTAATTATTTTCCCTTATAACATGGTTATAAGGGAAAAATAATAGCATTCCTAATACAGAATGCTTAGTAGAAGGTCAATTGAGGGGTTAACAAAAAATAAATCACCTCCTCCAATTGATCGCATAGCTGCTGGTCTCCTGTTCTTTCTACAGGACCTGTGGTGACGTTACTGAGCTCATCACATGGTCCATCACCATGATGACTAACTGATCGGTGGTGGTCTGACCTCTGGAACCCCTACCAATCTTGAGACCAGGGGAGACCTGTTCTCTTGTCCTCATGGAAGGTCAGGTCGGTCATGCTCACTGCCGCTTTATTCGTTCTCTGTGGGACCACCGAAAATAATCAAGCACTCAATGGTTTATGGAGTCAACAACCAGTCATAAACCATCGAGATGTGATGTTAAAGTAAATAAATAACATGAAGTATTTGGAGACTAACACTGACAGATGCTATAAGTTGGGCCTCATGCACACGTCTGGTGCCCGGCTGTTCCGTGCATCGGGGACCGCAATTTGGGGGTCCCCAAGGCACAGGCACCATCCTTGCGGCTTCCACAGAAGGATCCAGACCTATTCAACTTGAATGGGTCTGTGATCTGCCTGCACCGCAAAAAAAATAGATCATGTTCTATTTGTTTGCAGTGTGGAGGTATGGAGAGAAACCCCACAGAAGCATTCCGTAGTGTTTCCATGGGGTTCCATGCCTCTGTTCTGCACTGCACCTACCGGATTGCAGACCCATTCAAGTGAATGGGTCTGCATCCGTGATGGGGTGTGCACACGGCTGGGACCCATATATTGCATGCCGCAATACAGGCACAGGCCTGTTCATGAGGCCTAATTAAGCTATTGGATAAGCCTGAACTTGTATGTTTTGTGACTCTACTCAATTTTCTCCTAAAAAGCTGCAGCATTTCAGAGTACAGCATATTGTTTGCAACCAAGGAGACTGCTGGGGTTTTCATACTGCCCATTGCTCGGTTTCCTTTCATCGAGTGGTATCTGTAGAAACCTCTAGTACTCTCCAGCAAACAGCTGATTTTACCAGGGAAAGCCACAGCCACCTAGACATTAGTAGGAAAGTAGCATTGTATATATGCCTATCCATTTACAGCTACAAGAAAAAGTTAATGAACCCTTTAGAGTTACCTAGATTTTTACATTGATCACTAATGTGTGATCTGATTATTATCTAAGGGACACAGATGAACACAATCTAGCTTGGCTAATACAACAGGTCTTTTATTGAGTAAATATTAGCAGTGCAGGTAGAAAAAGAAATGGCATGTTTAGACAAGTAGATAATCGTTAAAGTTCAAATACTAACTATTCATGTTAGACGATAATCATGCAGTGTAAATGTATATAGCAACTGACCAATTCCACCGCTCTTTCAACGCTAGTAAAATCGTTTATGCGAATGAATAAATGATCTTTGTGACATTATTGAATTGTGGTAATGTAAGCAATGTAAAAATGTGTGTTTTACGTAAGGCTACTTTAACACTGGCATTTTGGTTTCCGTTTCAGGGATCTCACAAGCAGATCAGTTTTACCCTTAATGCATTCTGAATGGATAAGGATCCGCTCAGAATGCATCAGTTTGGCTCCGTTTCGCCTCCATTCCCTTTTGGTGTCCATCTGACAAAACTGAGCCAAACAGATCCGACACACAATGTAAGGTAATGGGGGCGGATCCGTTTTCACTGACGATATGGCACGATAGAAAACGGATCCGTCCCCCATTTGACTTTCAATGGTGTTCAAGATGGATCCGTTTTGACTATGTTAAAGATAATACAAACGGATCTGTTCTGAACGGATGCATGCGGTTGTATTATCTGAGCGGACGCGTTTGTGCAGTTCCATGACAGATCCGCACCAAACGCGAGTGTGAAAGTAGCCTAAATTGTTGCTGTCTAAATACAGTGAACAATCCTCAATTAAGCAAGTAAACAGTCGCATGCAAGCAAATTTATACACTATAATCTTGAAAATGCTTGTCTGTCATCTGCTTTAAATCACTTGATGCGATCAGAGGTCATTAATCATCCGTAAACATTTATCCACATGTCTAAATTATCCATACACTAATTGGCAAAAGTTCCCAATTAAGGAAATTATATAGGAAGTGTATGTTTTAGAGCTGCATCTCCTATTATATAAGGCCACACAAAGCCTATTACTGACAAATCTGTACTTCTCACTAGAGAAGTGTGAAGTTATGAAAAATTTGATTTGGCTACTTTGCCGAAATTCACAAAGAAATTTGTCACAAAGCGCATTCCTTTGTATGTTGCCGGCGAAATGATAGGGAAAGGCGATCGCACAGCGAAGTTTTCAGATCTGAGATTAAAATGCATGTCTTTCAGGGGTTAATCCGGTTAAAAACCAAAATACATACTCATCTTATCCATTTGATCGTGGAGAGGTTGTCTTGATTGAAGACACCAGCACGAAATCTGTCATGGTCACCTCACCCCACTTGAGATTTTGCATGGTTTCTGCTGATGGATGTGAGGGCCCCTGTGTGCAAATGGATGAGGTATGTGTGTATATATATATATATATATAATTTTTTTTTTTTTTTTACTACCATCCCAGAAAAAATAGATTTCTTACCACAAAGCGTGAGGCGAATCAAATTTTTCCTGAGATTTGTATTGAAGTCAGTTCATTTGGCTTTCATTCACTCAACATTATTTCTGACGAAAGATGGGTTAGTCTGAATCGGGGATGCCCAGCCTGCACCAATTAGTTGTATGCTGTCCAGGCATGATGGAACTTGTAGTTTTACAACAGCTGGAGGAACCAAAAAACACTTTCTAATGACTTTAATCACTTAAGTTTTCCCCGAGCAAATCTCAGGCAGCAGAGGGAGGTCTGCTTTAACCCCTTCATATCTTGGGCATAGTAACGAGATATGGGATTGTTTTGTGTTTGAATGCTGACAGCATAGGCTTTAAAGCAAGACCAGAATTGCAGCAAGATTCCCTCAACGTCGGAAGATAGTTGTTAGAAATCGGTCAAGACTATTAGCAGCTGAAAATGAAAGCAGGTTTCACACATGACTTGAATCTGCACAAGTATATCTCCCAATGTAGATAAAGCCTAGATTGTCAGCTTTCAAACAAGACCGGTTCCATATCTATAGCTGTTACCAAGCATGACATATGAAGAGTTAAAGCAGCCCTCTCCCTGTGATCTCAGCCAGCCTGGAGAAGGGAAAAAAATAATAAATTGGCAAGATCATAATTGTACTGGCCCACAAAATAGTTATTGTTATGTATACTACACAATGAACATTTATGATGTTTATGAACACTCCAATAATAAATCGCACAAAATGTTGAAACCTTTTTTTTTTTTTATCTTCCCCCTAAAAATAAAGAAAATTATTTAATACACTATTTGAACCCCAAATTGGTTCCCCCGCCAAAAATAACTATATTGTAACCAAGTTGAAGAAAAGAAATTAAGTTATTACCGCTGTAAAACAAGGAAAAATGCTACTGGTTCTTAAGGCTAAAATTAGTCGTATCACTAAGTGGTTAAAAATGCACTTCTGTCCTTTTAGTTGTGCATCAACTACATTTTTAGGAGGATTTTTCCAATTTTAATGTGGCTGTTGAGGGGTTAAATGACATTATATAAAGATGCATGAAGCAGGAAAAGGCGACATAAGCATTGAAAATTCAGGACTGTTACTAAGGAATGGTTGGAAAAGAAGTTTATTTGTGTTCTAAAGTGGTCAAATCAGAGTCTTCACCTTAATCCTATCAGATGCTGTGGGCTGTGCCTGTGCACTCCACAAATTGATGGATTAAGGGACATTTGATCCAAAATTTTAGTTGATCTCATTTGCAGTTACCCAGGCAGGATAAATTTCTCCAGAGCAGATGTCAATTTTTGTGACCGCTTCAGGACAATATACATAACAATCAAGGAGAGTTATACTTCCATATTTATTTATTTTTTTAACAAAGGTTCGGATAGTCCTCAGACTTTGATTATTTATATACATGAAAATGTGTAGGAGAGTGATTGCTTTCAATGTGGGATTTTAGAAATTTAAATGTCTAAAATAATCTAATTTCTTTCCCCGCACTGTTCGTTTCAGAGAATAAAGAGCCTACATTTTCACATCCTGCCCCCAATGTTGAAGATTCCTTTTGACTTGCACTTTGTTAATGGTGTCATTAGTAATCTACGGAGCCTCACTCAGGGTTAGGCTCCGTAGCATTCAAAGAAAGGAGTTGGTGGAGCATAAGTCAAGTCCACTTGATAAAGTTCAACTGTTTTACTTGAATAATTTTTTTATCCAGACAACACATGATCTTTCTCTTGGTTCCAGCAAGTTTTGGGGTAGACTGGCAGGTGAACTCAAATACTCTGCTTTATCTCTCTGCTGTGCTAATCTCTGGCTTCAGTCTGGCTACTGGACATTCTGGCAGTTCTAGTACCTTTCAGTGGGGTGCCTTTGGCCATTGACCCCCTCTTAATACTTCATCTATGAACTTCAAGGAGTCTTGTGCTCTATGAGCTGCTTCCCCTGGAAAACTCCTGCTGCCGGAGGGGGTGGGGGTCGCTCCACCCACTGATCCATGTCTTGACTTTCCAATTCTGCTATTGACATCGACTCCCTATACCAGGGCTGGCCAACCTGGGGCTCTCCAGCTGTTGTAAAACTACAACTCCCACCATGCACTGCTGTAGGTTGATAGCTGTAGGAAGACTGGGCATGCTGGGAGTTGTAGTTTTGCAACAGCTGGAGAGCCTGCCCTATACCTTCCTGCAACCCCTCCTATGGTAGGAAGGGGGAGAATAGAATGGTAAGTTCCATTCTATCTAAATATCTCTCTTCCATATACAGTGCCACGTTGTGGTAAACCAGGCACAGTGCATGAAATACAATACATAAGTTACATAGCAATGTTATTAAGGTACAATATCAAAGGACACAGATTACATTATTTGTTAGCCGTTCAAAATTACTTCGTGGTACTCCGCTTTATGATGCTAGGAGTCGGGTTCCCACCCCATTCAGAATAGAAAAAATACTCCAGCAATGCAGTTGCAAGATCGTGGGTATTTATTAAGGATGCAGCTGTACAAATCTTGTGATGTTTCGGCCTTACTTGGCCTTTATCAAACTACAGCATAAACATATTTCTTTTTATCTGAGCACCTGTGAGTAGGTTTCTTTAGCACCCTTTAATCAGTACGGATAGGGGTCTCTCTCTTCACTGTCCTCTGATACACTATACACTATCACATAGATGATTAAGCGGCGACTTGTTTGAGGATTGAAAACAACTGGATCCGAATTCATCTGTGTGTGAGGACGTGATTTATTTGGTGTGGATGCTGGTTCTGTCCACATTTACCTACACATCTATCTGGGTAAGCGGTGTATATATTACAGTATACCTTTCCATATACATGTGTCCGACATGGAATTTGTGATGCTTATTGGCTAATTAGTGTGACTTCATGGTTACAATTTGGGCTTTTTAGATTTATTATTAAAAGTCATATTTTACTACTGCTCTTTTAGGTTATAGACATATAGTTACAATGACAAAAGTGACAAGCAATTTTATCCCAGTGTTTTAAATCCAATTCCACATGAATCCTGATAATGAAGCAAGATTGGGTTCAGCTGTAGAGTCCATAGGCTGAATCCATATGAATAAAGAGAATAATAAGGAAAATAGTCTAACTCATGATATTTCATCCTTATGATACTTTAAATCCTTCAAGTGTAGTGAGAAAGTAAGTAGGCTAAGGAGATGATCAATTTACATTCAGAAATAAGTATTAGTCAAAATGTGTCAAAAGGTAATATAGGTATAGTAATTACCTGGTGCTGCTAGAGGTAAAGAGTCAGGGAAGCGTGCGCTCTGTGGATTTTTGCCTCAGCACTGTAGGAAATGTGCCATGTGTATGCAGTACAGCATGCTCTTTTGAAGCGCGAGTCGGCCATTGGGGAACGCTGCTAATGCGTGCTAGCGAGAGGAGCGTGTCAAGCCTCATTTTGGAATGAACGGGAGCTGGAGCGCTCCTATACCAACTAGTTGCGTGCAAACCAGTGCCAGAGTAGTAGTGTACATGTAGTGATAAAGCTACTATTGAAACAGAAAGAAAGGAGAAGGGAAAATTTTGAAAAAAAAGAGAGAAATAAAAGTAAGAAGCAGAAAACATGGAGGAAACACATTATGCATCAAAATGTGATAGTAGGAAAAGAAGAAGGGATTACGGATATAGGAAGCTGTAAAGGATTCCATACTAGTAGATCTAGAAAAGAATATATAGATCAAAGATAAGGTCAAATATTATATCCATACTTCTATATATAACTCTATATGCATTTCATACTGGTTAGAAGGCCTTTGGTATAAACCATATATAATTTGATTAAATTCTGAATTTCATAATCCCTATTTAACCCTTTTGGTTCTAAACTATCAAGTTTGTGTATCCAATATGCTTCTCAGATTTTTAATTGCTTGACTCTATCGCCCCCTCTTCTAAATGGTATAACATGTTCAATTACTTGATATATAAGTTAGGAAAGGTTGTGGCCTGCGGACTCAAAATGTGCCGATACTGGTAATAGTAGGTTTTTCCGCCTAATACTGGACTTATGTTGACATATATGGTCCCAAATTTTTAGTGTTGTCTCCCCCACATATACCTTATCACAGGGACATTTGAGTAGATATACTACAAAGTTAGACTCAAATGTAAACAAGCCTTGAATGGGGAAGCTTTTCCCTGATTGTGGATTCATATAAATGTGGGCGCCTTTTAGGACATTCGAACATTGAAGACAGTGTACAGTTAGTGTTGATTGAGCACCAAAGTGCTCGGGTAGAACATTTTGCGATGCTTGGGTGCTCTACAGAGCACGCAAGCACAATGGAAGCATTAAACCAGGCACCCCCTGATCTAAAGAGGGGAGGGTGCCAAGTCCCACTGAGGTCTATGCAGAAGATTGCTGTACAGTGGAGGAGTCCCTGCTCTGACTCCATATATAGCTATGTTCATATATGGAGTCAGTGCTTGTTGACACCCAGTGTATTTAAGTCTAATTTAGCCTCTATTTCTGAAAAGTTTCTGCCAGGATTTGAACTCACAACCTTCCTCATTAGAGGCAAGAACATTAACCACTCAGCTATAAAGCTGAATGATAAACTGTGTGAGAAAAACATAGAAGTTTCTCATGTAGTAAGTATTCATATACAGCAGAAGTATCATTTTATATTTAACTGCAGTTTAACATTCAGCTCTATAGCATAGTGGTTAAGGTTCTTGGCTCTAATGTGGATGGTTATGAGTTCAAATCCCCTCAGAAATAGAGGCTTAATTTAAACATATTTATGTTTTTAGCCATAATATATTTACATATATTATTATATATTTAGAATATATAATATATTGTAATATATTTAAATATATTATGTCTAAAAACCATCAGTAGTAGTTTCCCACATACCATGCATTCATATATATATATATATATATATATATATATATATATACAGTTGCAAGAAAAAGTATGTGGACCCTTTGGAATGATATGGATTTCTGCACAAATTGGTCATAAAATGTGATCTGATCTTCATCTAAGTCACAACAATAGACAATCACAGTCTGCTTAAACTAATAACACACAAAGAATTAAATGTTACCATGTTTTTATTGAACACACCATGTAAACATTCTCAGTGCAGGTGGAAAAAGTATGTGAACCCTTGGATTTAATAACTGGTTGAGCCTCCTTTGGCAGCAATAACTTCAACCAAACATTTCCTGTAGTTGCAGATCAGACATGCACAACAGTCAGGAGTAATTCTCGACCATTCCTCTTTACAGAACTGTTTCAGTTCAGCAATATTCTTGGGATGTCTGGTGTGAATCGCTTTCTTGAGGTCATACCACAGCATCTCAATCGGGTTGAGGTCAGGACTCTGACTGGGCCACTCCAGAAGGCGTATTTTCTTCTGTTTAAGCCATTCTGTTGTTGATTTACTTCTATGCTTTGGGTCGTTGTCCTGTTGCAACACCCATCTTCTGTTGAGCTTCAGCTGGTGGACAGATGGCCTTAAGTTCTCCTGCAAAATGTCTTGATAAACTTGGGAATTTATTTTTCCTTCGATGATAGCAATCCGTCCAGGCCCTGACGCAGCAAAGCAACCCCAAACCATGATGCCCCCACCACCATACTTCACAGTTGGGATGAGGTTTTGATGTTGGTGTGCTGTGCCTCTTTTTCTCCACACATAGTGTTGTGTGTTTCTTCCAAACAACTCAACTTTGGTTTCATCTGTTCACGGAATATTTTGCCAGTACTGCTGTGGAACATCCAGGTGCTCTTGTGCAAACTGTAAACATGCAGCAATGGTTTTTTTTTGGACAGCAGTGGCTTCCTCTGTGGCATCCTCCCATGAAATCCATTCTTGTTTAGTGTTTTACGTATCTTAGATTCGCTAACAGGGATGTTAGAATATGCCAGAGACTTTTGTAAGTCTTTAGCTGACACTCTAGGATTCTTCTTCACCTCATTGAGAAGTTTGCACTGTGCTCTTGCAGTCATCTTTACAGGACGGCCACTCCTAAGGAGAGTAGCAGCAGTGCTGAACTTTCTCCATTTATAGACAATTTGTCTTACCGTGGACTGATGAACAGCAAGGCTTTTGGAGATACTTTTATAACCCTTTCCAGCTTTATGCAAGTAAACAATTCTTAATCGTAGGTCTTTTGAGAGCTCTTTTGTGTGAGGCATCATTCACATCAGGCAATGTTTCTTGTGAAAAGCAAACCCAGAACTGGTGTGTATTTTTTATAGGGCAGGGCAGCTGTAACCAACACCTCCAATCTCATCTCATTGATTGGACTCCAGTTGGCTGACACCTCACTCCAATTAGCTCTTGGGGATGTCATTAGTCTAGGGGTTCACATACTTTTTCCACCTGCACTGTGAATGTTTACATGGTGTGTTCAATTAAAACATGGCAACATTTAATTATTTGTGTGTTATTAGTTTAAGCAGACTGTGATTGTCTATTGTTGTGACTTAGATGAAGATCAGATCACATTTTATGACCAATTTGTGCAGAAATCCATATAATTCCAAAGGGTTCACATACTTTTTATTGCAACTGTATATCAGTAGTATGATTTTATATATATATATATATATATATATATATATATATATTCATTTATTTTAAATTACACATTTATTTTGTGCCATACATTTTTTACAATTACAAAAAAATAAATATAAAATATATAAATTTAATTTAGCCTCTATTTCTGAAATGTTTCTGCCGGGATTTGAACTCACAACCTTTTACATTAGAGCCCCATCCAGGATCATAGAAGCAGGGGGCTGTAGTATGTTTCTAAAATGCCAGCAGAAGGAGCATCAGCACTCTTGTCTCACTTACTTAAAAGCCATAGATTTTTCAACTACTGATTTCACCATTTGAATTTATAAGGTGAAATCTGCAAATAATCTGCAGCACAATCCATTTCAAAGGGGGTAGGGACAAAATATATTTGGGTATAATCTTTGGGACTGGTGGTGGTCCAAAGTTATACCCAATGTAGTAGCTTGATATAGAGAGAAAGATATGTTTTTCTTTAACAAGATACATTATGTTAAACAGTCTTGTTCATTTACATTCATTATGCATTAAAAGAAAATGTTACAAAAACAAATGTGTGTGTGTTGTGAGACTGGACTATTCAGACAGTCTCTTTTTCCAGGGTTTATTGGGCATACACTGCAAAACGACAAAGGCTTGCTTCAGCAAACAAAATAACAGTTCATGGAAATAACAAAAAAAATTGGTGCTACAGACTTCTCACCAGTTTGTAGATTTTCACCTAGAGATTCCACTTTGCAAAATGTTCTTGTCCATGGATCTTCCTCTCAGACCAACACACACACACTCTGCTCTGGCAGTGTGCCTTTTTAATTAGTTTTCCACCTGTTGTAGGTAGGAACACCCGGGATGAAGTATGGGAGTGATCTTCCCACCCAAGCTCTTCAGTCACTCCTAAATCCAGGACCCAAACTCCAGCTGCCACAAACTCAGTGATCTAGCATCACTGGTCACAACCTACCTCTGGGACTTATATCACTGAGAGTAGCAGCCTCAGTGATACATACCTGCCATGTATGACCTCACCCATTGAATGCTTACAGTGTGTGTATATATATATATATATATATATATATATATACAGTGGCGATCAAAATTAGAGAACAATTTATGAACACTTGATTTATTCAGAAATAATATAATCTCCATGCCATTAGAACAGTGTTTTCCAAAATAACCAAAATATATCAACATAAAACCTTTATTTTTCAAAAAACTTGATGATCATAATCAGAGAACAGCAATGACTGTAGCACAGAGAAAGATTCAAACTAAATTTTCTGAAGGTTACAACAGTCACCAATCAGTAGGAAGTGTATAGGCCCTGGCTCTGAATGACTTCAGCACATCTGCGGCCATAGGACATCACTAGTCTCTCACACTGCTCTGGTGTGATTTTGGTCTACTCTTCTTCCAGTCTCTTCAATAGTTCTGTGACTGTTGTGGGTTTCTTGACCATAACTTTGTCACCAAGGATTTTCCAGAGGTTTTCTATTGGGTTTGGATCAGGACTCTGGGCTGGCCATTTCATTGTTTCAATGTTTTCAGTTTCAAGGAACTACTTTACCCTTTTTGCTGTGTGACAGGGGGCATTGTCCTGCATGAAAATTGCTGGCTGATTGAGTGATGAACGCAAGGAAGGAACCATGTCTTGTTGAAGAAGATTCTGATACACACTTGCATTCACTCTGCCATGTAGCTGTATGAGAGGTCCAACTCCTGCTGCAGAAAGCATTCCCCAGACATTTCCTCCTCAACCTTTCACTGACTTCTTTACACACTTTGAGTTCAGTCTTTCCCCAGTTTGTCGACGAACATAATGTTTCCCATCAGACCCAAATAAATTAAACTTTCTTTCATCACTCAAATGAACTCTGGACCACTTCTCCTCTGTCCACATAACATGCTCCTCAGCAAGGGTGAGTCTAGCCTTTTGATTCTTTCTGCTAATGAGAGGTTTGGTCACTGCAGAGTAGGCTTTCAGTCCAAATGCTCTTAAATGTCGAGACACTACAGGTCCTTCTCCAAAAATTAGCATATTGTGATAAAGTTCATTATTTTCTGTAATGTACTGATAAACATTAGACTTTCATATATTTTAGATTCATTACACACCAACTGAAGTAGTTCAAGCCTTTTATTGTTTTAATATTGATGATTTTGGCATACAGCTCATGAAAACCCAAATTTCCTATCTGAAAAAATTAGCATATTTCATCCGACCAATAAAAGAAAAGTGTTTTTAATACAAAAAAAGTCAACCTTCAAATAATTATGTTCAGTTATGCACTCAATACTTGGTCGGGAATCCTTTTGCAGAAATGACTGCTTCAATGCGGCGTGGCATGGAGGCAATCAGCCTGTGGCACTGCTGAGGTGTTATGGAGGCCCAGGATGCTTCGATAGCGGCCTTAAGCTCATCCAGAGTGTTGGGTCTTGCGTCTCTCAACTTTCTCTTCCCAATATCCCACAGATTCTCTATGGGGTTCAGGTCAGGAGAGTTGGCAGGCCAATTGAGCACAGTAATACCATGGTCAGTAAACCATTTACCAGTGGTTTTGGCACTGTGAGCAGGTGCCAGGTCGTGCTGAAAAATGAAATCTTCATCTCCATAAAGCTTTTCAGCAGATGGAAGCATGAAGTGCTCCAAAATCTCCTGATAGCTAGCTGCATTGATCCTGCCCTTGATAAAACACAGTGGACCAACACCAGCAGCTGACATGACACCCCAGACCATCACTGACTGTGGGTACTTGACACTGGACTTCAGGCATTTTGGCATTTCCCTCTTCCCAGTCTTCCTCCAGACTCTGGCACCTTGATTTCCGAATGACATGCAAAATTTGCTTTCATCCGAAAAAAGTACTTTGGACCACTGAGCAACAGTCCAGTGCTGCTTCTCTGTAGCCCAGGTCAGGCGCTTCTGCCGCTGTTTCTGGTTCAAAAGTGGCTTGACCTGGGGAATGCGGCACCTGTAGCCCATTTCCTGCACACGCCTGTACATGGTGGCTCTGGATGTTTCTACTCCAGACTCAGTCCACTGCTTCCGCAGGTCCCCCAAGGTCTGGAATTGGTCCTTCTCCACAATCTTCCTCAGGGTCCGGTCACCTCTTCTCGTTGTGCAGCGTTTTCTGCCACACTTTTTCCTTCCCACAGACTTCCCACTGAGGTGCCTTGATACAGCACTCTGGGAACAGCCTATTCGTTCAGAAATTTCTTTCTGTGTCTTACCCTCTTGCTTGAGGGTGTCAATGATGGCCTTCTGGACAGCAGTCAGGTCGGCAGTCTTACCCATGATTGCGGTTTTGAGTAATGAACCAGGCTGGGAGTTTTTAAAAGCCTCAGGAATCTTTTGCAGGTGTTTAGAGTTAATTAGTTGATTCCGATGATTAGGTTAATAGCTCGTTTAGAGAACCTTTTCATGATATGCTAATTTTTTGAGATAGGAATTTTGGGTTTTCATGAGCTGTATGCCAAAATCATCAATATTAAAACAATAAAAGGCTTGAACTACTTCAGTTGGTGCGTAATGAATCTAAAATATATGAAAGTCTAATGTTTATCAGTACATTACAGAAAATAATAAACTTTATCACAATATGCTAATTTTTTTAGAAGGACCTGTATGTTGAGACAGATCCTTACCCTGTTCAGTGCTGAACTGGTGAGCAATTACAGCTGCAGTGTTGAAACGATTACCCATGAAGATTCTCTGCATTATCCTGTCCTCTCTTGCATTTGTCTTTCGAGGGCGACCAGCCTTCTTGGGGGACTTGAATGAGTTTGTGATGTTGTAAAGATGCAATATTCTAGAAATCACAGATTTGGAACGACCAGCTTCTCTTGCTATGGCTGATAGGGTCACCCCTTTGGCCTTCATCTGGACAACCTGCTGCCAGGGTGTAAGTCACTTTTGAACGGAACACCATTTTGAGAAAGTCAGTGAAAACTGGAAAGTTAGGCTGCCAGTTAAATAGGGTGTGTCAGATCATTAAGGAAATTAGCACCAGTTGCCAGATTAACACCAATAACTTGCCGGTATCTAAAAAGTGTTCTCTAATTTTGATCAGTGTTCTTTTTTAATTATCTCATTTATATTTTTATTCAGTGTTTTAGAATCAATACAATTTATGAAATAATATTAAATACAGCTATTTTACTCATAATAGGATATATTCACATAGGAGTTGTTCTCTAATGTTGATCGACACAATATACAAATATATATATATATATCTATATATATATATATATATATAGATATATATATAAAATGTGCTTCAACAAAGTATTTGTTTAAGGGTGTACACACTTACTTACACACTTATGTAACCATATTATTTTATTTTTATATTTTTTCTTCCCTCTACCTAAAAGATTTCAGTTTGTTTTTCAATTGAGTTGTACAGTTTATAGGTCACATTAAAGGTGGAAAAAGTTCTGAAATGATTTATCTTTGTCTTATATTTTTTTACATCACAGAAACCTGACATTTTAACAGGGGTGTGTAGACTTTTTATATCCACTGTGTATATATATACACATATACACAGTGGATATAAAAAAGTCTACACACCCCTGTTAAAATGTCAGGTTTCTGTGTGCATTCGGCCTTAAACGAATACTTTGTTAAAGCACCTTTTGATTTTATTACAGCACTCAGTCTTTTTGGGTATGAGTCTATCAGCATGGCACATTTTGACTTGGCAAGATTTGCCCACTCTTCTTTGCAAAACACTTCAGATTGCGAGGGCATCTCCTGTGCACAGCCCTCTTCAGATCACCCCTCAGATTTTCAATCGGATTCAGGTCTTGGCTCTGGCTGGGCCATTCCAAAACTTTATTCTTCTTCTGGTAAAGCCATTCCTTTGATGATTTGGATGTATGCTTTGGGTCATTGTCATGCTAAAAGATGAAGTTCCTCTTCATGTTCAGCTTACTAGCAGAAGCCTGAAGCTTTTGTGCCAATATTGACTGTTATTTGGAACTGATCATAATTCCCTCTAGCGTAAACTAATGCCCCAGTTCCAGCTGAATTAAAACAGCCCCAAAGCATGATGCTGCCATCACTGTGGGTATGGTGTTCTTTTGGTGATGTGCAGTGTTGTTTTTGGGCCAAACATATCTTTTGGAATTATGGGCAAAAAGTTCAACCTTGGTTTCATCAGACCATAACACCTTTTACCACATGCTTTTGGGAGACTTCAGATGTATTTTCACAAAATGTAACCTGGCTTGGATGTTTTTTTTTCATAAGAAAAGGCTTTCATCTTGCCACGCTACTCCATAGCCCAGACATATGAAGAATATGGGAGATTGTTGTCACATGTACCACACAACCAGTAGTGGCCAGATATTCCTGCAGCTCCTTTAATGTTGCTGTATGCCTCTTGGTAGCCTCCCAGACCAGTTTTCTTCTCGTCTTTTCATCCATTTTGGAGGGACATCCAGTTCTCCACTTGATGATGACTGTCTTCACTGTGTTTCATGGTATATCTAATGCCTTGTAAATTCTTTTGTACCCTTCCCCTCACTGATACCTTTTAACAATGAGATCCCTCTGATGCTTTGGAAGCTCTCTGTGGACCATGGCTTTTGCTGTGGGATGTGACTAAGTAAATTTCAGGAAAGACCAAATAGAGCAGCTGAACTTTATTTGGGGTTAATCAGAGGCACTTTAAATGATGGCAGGTAGAGTTGAGCGAACCCAAACTTTTCAGTAAATGTTTTGTTTCAAGTTCGGTGTTCGGCGATTAATTTTTCTTTTTTTTAAAAGGCTGCAGAGCAGCCAATCAACAAGCGTTTTACTCTTGTGCCCTTAGAAGCCATCACAGCTATGCCTACTAATGGCATGGCTGTGATTGGCCAGTGCAGCATGTGACCCAGCCACTATATAAGCTGGAGTCACGTAGCGCTGCACGTCACTCTGCTCTGATTAGTGTAGGGATAGGATGCTGCCGCTGTGAGGGAGACAATAGGAAAGAATCTTTAATTTGAAGTGCTTGTTAACTCAGCGATCTACATAGATTTAGTTTTGTGGGTGCAGTGCACAATCTTTTTACCCTGCCCTGAACCCAGTGACACAGAAAAAGAACTTTTATCCGTCTGTTAGTTAAGTGGGCAGCGGCCATTTTATGCAAGCTCAGTGCAACAGCACAGCATATGTGCATTTGTGACTTTCAAATCCAAGCTTGAAATACTGCAATAATTTTCTGGGTATAAAAAACACCAATTTTTTGGCAATACCCTACATCTGGGGCCTATGCTGCATTTTTTCATCTGAAAATCAAGTTTGAAATACTGCAATAATAATCTGGGTTTAAAAAAACACAAATTTTTGCCAATATCCTACATATGGTGCCTTTGCAGCATCTGTCAGTGTGAGATACACACGTTAGATACTGGTGTTCTATTCTGTTATTTAAAAAAAAACACCCATTTTGGGAAAAAAAAATTGAGAAATATGAGGAGAGCATCAAATAAGGGACGTGGCTCCGGTCGTGGTGCTGCTGGTGGAGCTCCTGCTGCAGGGAGAGGACGTGGTCGATCTGTGCCAGCTACACGCACAAGTGAAACACCTTCCTCAGGTGCAAGTAGGCGACAGAACCTTCAGCGGTATTTAGTCGGGCCTAATGTGGCTCTACGAATGGTAAGGCCAGAACAAATACAGGCAATAGTAGATTGGGTTGCTGACAGTGCCTCTAGTTCCTTTACATTGACTCCCACCCAGTCTCCTGCTGAAAGATTCGAGTTGGCACCTGCAGCCAATGCCCATCAGTCTTCCACCTCACCCCCTTGCAAATCAGCCAAGCAGTCTGAGCCCCAAGTCATGCAGCAGTCTCTTTTGCATTTTGATGGCTCTGCTATCAGGGTTTCCCAGGGCCATCCACCTAGCCCTGCCCCAGAAGTGGAAGAGATTGAGTGCAACAATGCCCAACCACTTATGTTTCAAGATGAGTACATGGGAGGACCAATGCAGCATGTCTCGGATGATAACGAAACACAGGTGCCAACTGCTATGGCTTTCGAAAGTGCTCAGGCTAACAAGGAGGGCAGGGGTGAAGACTGGGTGGAAGATAATGTGAAGGACGATGAGGTCCTTTACCCCACATGGAATCAAGGTCATGCGAGTGACCTGTATAGTTCAGAGGAAGAGTCGGTGGTTGCACAGAGCCACCAGCACAGCAGAAGAGGAAGCAGTGTGCAAAAGCGGAGCGGCCGTCCCATAGACAGTACGCCTGCTACTGCCTACCGCAGCAAGGGACCGAGCACACCAAAGCCAGCTCCAAGGAGTTCCCTGACTTGGCAGTTCTTCAGACAATGTGCTGACGACAATACACAAGTGGTTCGCATGCTGTGCAATCAGAGCCTGAAGTGAGGCATAAACATTCTAAATCTGAGCAAAACCTGCATGACCAGGCATCTAAGTGCAAAGCACGAGCTGCAATGGAGTAGACACCTCCAAAACCAAGAAAGGTCTCTGGCTCCTCCTGCTTCCTCTTTTGCTGCAGTCTCGGCCTCTTCATCCACCTCCGGAGTGACAGTGGCACCTGCCATTCTTCAAACAGAGGATCTGCCAGCAACACCATCACCTGGGTCACCAAGCATCTCCACAATGTCCCACGGAAGCGTTCAGCTCTCCAACTCCCAAACACTGGAGTGGAAGAGGAAGTAAACCCCTACCCATTCACGATCCCTGGCCCTGAATGCCAGCATTTCAAAATGACAGACTTTTGAAATGCTGTCATTCCATCTGGTGGAGACAGAGAGCTTTAAAAGCCTTATGGCGTATGTCGTGCCCAGCCGCCACTACTTTTCAAGGTGAGCCATCCCTTCCCTGCACAACCAAGTGGAGGACAAAATCAGGTGTGCACTGTGCAATGCCATCTGTGGAAAGGTCCACCCAACTGCGGATACATGGACCAGTAAGCACGGTCAGGGACGTTTTATCTCCCTAACAGCACACTGGGTAAATGCAGAGGCGGCTGGGCCTGAGGCGGATAGCAGTTTGGCGCATGTACTTCCACCACCGAGGATTGCAGGGCGCTTTGCCTCCTGTTGCTTCCTCCTTCTACTCCGCTTCCTCATCCTCTACCGCCTCCTCATCCGGTCAGCGTGACACTTTCACCACCAACTTCAGCGCAGCCAGGGGTAAACGACAGCAGACATTTTTAAAACTTATCTGTTTGGGGGACAAACCCCACACCGCGCAGGAGCTGTGGACGGGCATTGAACAACAGACCGATGAGTGGTTGGTGCCAGTGAGCCTCAAGCCCGGCCTGGTGGTGTGCGTTAATGGGCAAAATCTCGTAGCAGCTCTGGGACTAGCCGTTTTGACGCACATCCCTTGGCTGGCGCATGTGCTGAATTTGGTGGTGCAGAGGTTCCTTAAAAATTACCCCGATATGTCAGAGCTGCTGCATAAAGTGCGGGCCATCTGTGCTTGCTTACAGAGTTCTCACCCTGCTGCTGCTCACCTGTCAGCCCTGCAGCGTAACTTCGGCCTTCCCGCTTACTGCCTCATATGCGACGTGCCCACAAGGTGGAACTCCACCTTGCACATGCTGGCCAGACTGTGCAAGCAGCAGCAGGCAAAAGTGGAGTTTCAGCTGCAGCACGCACGGGTGAGTCGCTCTGCGGAACAGCACCACTTCACCACCAATGACTGTGCCTCCATGCAAGACCTGTGTTCCTTCTTGCGCTGTTTCGAGTATTTCACCAACATGGCCAGTGCCGATAACGCCGTTCTCAGCGTTACTATCCCACTTCTATGCCTCCTTGAAAAAACGCTTCTGGCAATGATGGAAGAGGATGTGACACAGGAGGAGGAAGAGGGATAATTTCATAGGGTTTCCGGACAGTCATTCACAAGTGGCTCCGAGGGTGGGTTTCTGTACCCACAACAGCCAGGTACACACTTGTCCAGCCAGGGCACAGTTCTGGAGGATGACGAGGTGGAGGATGAGATGATGGAGGATGAGGAACCGTGTTCGCAGCAGGGTGGCACCCAAACCAGCTCATGGCGATCACTGGTGCGTGGCTGGGGGGATACAGAGGACACAGACTATACACCTCCCACAGAGGACAGCTTGTCGTTACCTCTGGGCAGCCTGGCACACATGAGCGACCGCCGAGTTGCCCACATTCTAACTTGTGCTGATTACTAGGTAGCCACGCTGCTGGATCCCCGTTACAAGGACAACGTACCATCCTTAATTCCGTCACTGGAGTGTGATCGTAAGATGCGCGAGTACAAGCACACGCTGGTAGACGCGCTGCTGGTGGCATTCCCACCTGACAGCGGGGGCACAGTGGAAGCACAAGGCGAAGGCAGAGGATGAGGAAGAGGTCTCCAACGCAGCTGGGGCACCACCAGTACCTCAGAAGGCAGGATTAGCATGGCCAAAATGTGGAAAAGCTTTGTCAGCACGCCACAACAACCAGCACCACCAGCTGATATGGAACGTCTTAGCAGGAGGCAGCATTTCAGCAACATGGTGGAGCAATATGTGTGCACACGCCTACACTTACTGAATGATGGGTTTTCCCCCTTCAACTTATGGGTCTCCAAATTGGGCACATGGCCGGAGCTTGCCCTTTATGCCTTGGAGGTGCTGGCCTGTCCTGCAGCCAGTGTATTGTCTGAACAAGTGTTTAGCACGGCAGGGGGTGTTATCACAGACAAGCACAGCCGCCAATGTGAACAAGCTCACGTTCATTAAAATGAACCAGGCATGGATCTCACAGGACTTGTCCGTACCTTGTGCAGAATAGACATGTATACAGGCCTTACCCAGCCATTGTTATACTTCAGCAAAATTGCTCATTGTTGTATTTTGGATATGTCCCACTCTTTTGGAGTGTACCCTAATAAGAATAAAAAATAAAATTAAAACCAAAAACCAGTGTTGGCTACCTCGTACTCCTCCACCGCCGCTTCCACCTACACTGCTACGTCCACCGCCTCCTCAAACTCCTACTGCATATGGACCTCCACCTAATAAATCAAGATTTTTTTATTTATTTGTACGTATTTTATTTTATGTCATTTCATTAATTTGTCTACATTTTCGGGTGAAATTAACACATTTCTGGGTGTGATATACCCCTCCTTTACCTAGTAGACAGTTAAAAAAAAATCACTAATTTGCCTGTTACATATTCAGTGAAATTCACAAATTTTTGGGTGTGATATACCCCTGTTTTACCTAGTAGACAGGTAAAAAAAAATTCACAAATGTGTCTGTTACATTTTCTGGTAAATTCACCAATTTTTGTCTGCGATATACCACTGCTATACCTAGTAGACAGGTAAAAAAAAAATCACTAATTTGTCTGTTACATATTCAGGCGAAATTCACTAATTTTTGGGTGTGATATACCCCTACTCTACCTAGTAGACAAATAAAAACATTTAACTAATATGTCTGTTACATTCTTGTGTGAAATTAACAAATTTTTGGGTGTGATATACCCCTGTTTTACCTAGTAGACAGGTAAAAAAAAATTCACAAATGTGTCTGTTACATTTTCTGGTGAAATTCACCAATTTTTGTCTGTGATATACCACTGCTATACCTAGTAGACAGGTAAAAAAAAATCGCTAATTTGTCTGTTACATATTCAGGCGAAATTCACTAATTTTTGGGTGTGATATACCCCTACTCTACCTAGTAGACAAATAAAAACATTTACCTAATATGTCTGTTACATTCTTGTGTGAAATTCACAAATTTTTGGGTGTGATATACCCCTGCTCTACCTATTAGACAAAAATAAACATTTCAATAATTTGTCTGTTACATTCTCGGGTGAAATTCAGCAGTTTTTGGCTGTGATATACCCCTGTAATACCTAGTGGACATGCAAAAAGAATTCACTGTGTGTTACATTTTCAGGTGAAATTCACAAATTTTTGGCTGTGATCTACCCCTGCTATACCTAGTAGACAGGTAAATAAATTTCACTAACTTGTCTGTTACATTCTTGGGTGAAATTCAACTATTTTTGGCTGTGATATACCCCTGCTATGCCTAGTAGACAGGTAAAAACATTTCACTAATTTGTTTGTTATATTCTCGGGTGAAATTCACAAATTTTTGGCTGTGATAACCATGCTATACCTAGTAGGCAAGTAAACAAATTTCACAAATTTGTCTGTTACATTTTCGGGTGAAAACCACCAATCTTTGGCTGTGATATACCCCTGCTATACCTAGTAGAGAGGTAAAAATATTTCACAAATTTGTCTCTTTCATTCTCGGGTGACATTTGACCATTTTTGCCATGATTAAACCCCTGCTCTGCATAGGTGACAGGGGCATAAATTTCAAAAAATCGTCAGTTACATTGTCAGGTGATATTTTACCAATTTTTCTGTCTACAAACCCCTGCTCTGCATAGGTGACAGAGAATTAAATTTCAAAAATTCTTCTTTAATTGACGCGCTCCCCCTCTTTTACTTGTAAGCTTCGGCTTCAATAATTTATCCCACTTTTCCGCTCGATTAACATTTAATTTCATCTATTGACCTCTCTTGGATGTGGTATCCATTGACGCTCCCTCTCCGGCGTGAAACCCTGAATCGCCGATAACCGTGATCAACATGGTAGGCTCAGAAAAGAACATCGAAAGTTGATAGAGAAGATATCAAAATGCACCGTGGACATCACTGGGACGTGCGATCAGGCAGAAGTTATCTAAAGTTAACAAATCGCCAGCAGGGACTCGTCTGTTTAACATTTCCAAATCCAAAATACCCCAGTGATATTCCCTATAATTTTTTATTAATCATTTCAATAACAGGGCATCTTAAGAGTCCTGTATTGTTATTTATCGTCATTACCTCCCTGAGTCGGGAGTGGGTAATTGCCTTGTGCCCCCTCTTTTCCTTCGATTCTTCCCTTTTAATAGCGTCTCCCACATTTGCGCTCAATCACATTTAATTTCATATATTGAACTCCCTTGGATGTGGTATCCCTTTCTCACAATCCCTGTAACGGTTACATACACACACACACACACACACAGGGGGGAGGATAGTGTCCACTGAGCTCCACCATCACCGTGGGCCTTGCCTACTTGCCTCTCAAGTCCTGATGACAGGGGACAACTGGACAGCATTCCCTAGCTTAGAATAGCTTAGAATACGTGCTGGGAGGACAGACAAGACAAACAACGGATAGTAAACGGACCGAGTCAATACCAAGGGAGCAACGAAGTACAAATGTAGTAAGCAGAGAATAGGAGAAGCCGGGGTTAAATACCAGGAGAGTAATAAAGTACCACAGGAGTCCGCAGAGAATCGTCAGGTGGAAGCCGGGGTCGGAATACCAGGAGAGCAGTGCAGTACAGGAGGAGCAGGCAGAGGATCGTCAGGGAACACAGGAACAGGTAAGTATGCCAGGTAACAGAATCGCAAATGAACCTAATTAACAGGCAACCTATGGCCAGCAGGCTGCCTGTTAAATACTGACTAGCTGGGGTCATGTGACGTGGCCAGCTCCACATGACCCACGCTGATAAATACAGCTGAGCACCGAGTGCCCAGCTTGGTGCTTAGACCTTCCCTGGTTGCCGGGGGAACTGAGGATGCGGGCCACGCTGAGGAGATGTGTGCGGCTGGTCTGTCCCACCCCATATCACCTAAGAGATGAGGACGCTACACGCGTCCTCACTCCTGCATAGAGGCGGGATGCCGACGGCGCTGAGGAGAATGAGCGCCTCGTCGCGTCCCGTGACAGTACCCTTCCTCTTATGCAGGGCCACAGGACCCAAGACTTCAGGCGACGGCTTCTGAGGATGTTCTAAATGAAATTTTCTAACCAGTCTAGGAGCATGAACCTCCCTAACAGGTACCCAAGATCTCTCCTCGGGTACATACCCCTTCCAGTGGATCAGGTACTGTAAGGAATTATGCACTCTCCTGACATCCACTATCTTAGACACCACATACTCAACAGCATCATTAACAAGAACCGGCGGAGGCGCGGCTTTCGATGGTACAACAGGTTCAAAATATTTAGAATATTCATCTGTAGTTTCTAAACAGGTCTCTCTCGATTTATTCAAAGTCCATGTACTATCCTTTATCGAACCAAATAAAGGATTGGTACATGGACTTGGTTCGATAAAGGATAGTACATGGACTTTGAATAAATCGAGAGAGACCTGTTTAGAAACTACAGATGAATATTCATTAAACAGATCGTAACTCTCTGAAGAAATCGGCTAACCGATCGGAACAAAAAATCGTCATTTCCGACTATACAGAATCGTCATTTCCTGCAATACGGGAAAGACAGCAGAGATTCGGAAGCCGTGACAGAGGAACACGCCGAGGACGCCGAGGACCACGTGCGCACCAACGTCATACAGGATCGGACTATCTTCTACACAGACACCCCTCTGCAACAGCTCTCTGGGATCCAGCTGTATGGGGTAAGACTGCTCCTCATCTTTTTTGTAAAGTGACTGCTTCTCCAGGATACAATTGAACCTACATCAGCACGTATTTTATTCGAATTTTATTCGATTTTATCTTATTGTGCACATCTACAAATCTTACACAGGACCTATATGCAGACTGATCACCTGCATAAGTAGGTCCTCCCTTCTTTTAATGTATGCTTATTATGTAATCAAATGTATGCTCATTATGCAATTTAATATTATTATTCAGTTGTCAAGTTATACAGGGTAATTTGTTATTTCATCTTGTGACCATCACACCACCATCATCGATTTATTGAGTGGTTTAATCCTGTATGATAAATTTTAAATATTATATGCAAGCAATAAATAATAGGTTATATATCATATCTATTATCTGACTCCTTATATATACCCAGTCATTTGAGTGCCCTCCATCTTGCGAATCTTTATAATATACCCAATACTTTGGCACTAGGTACTGCCATATTGGAGAGAGCACCAATCCGTGTTTTTTCTATCAGTAGAGCCTCTGTAATCTTCCTATCCCTTCCAGAAAATGCCTCCTGATACCCTATGTCGTAGTTTCTCTCGGTGGGGGAAATTTTTCTGGAAAAGAAGGTACAAGGTCTCAGGTTAGTAAGGCTAGCAGGATCTTGTGAAAGGACCACTCCTGCCCTGTCCTCGGACGCATCCACCTCCACAATAAAAGGTTTCTCCTGATCTGGCTGGATCAGAATGGGAGCGCAACTGAATGCCTTCTTTAGGGTTTCAAATGAAGTAATGGCCTCAGTAGACCAATCCTCCAATTCTGCCCCTTTCTTAGTGAGGTCGGTCAACGGTTTAGTAATTACTGAAAAATTATTTATGAATTTACGGTAGTAATTGGCAAATCCTAAGAAATGTTGTAAGGCCTTTAAGGATAAAGGTCTTACCCATTCCTTAATTGCTAGTACCCTACCAGGATCCATTTTGAAGGTGTGAAGAGTCATGACATGACCTAGAAATAGTATCTCCTGTACACCAAAAACACATCAGGGGAAAATATCCAAATGTCGTCAAGATAGACAATGTCAACTTTACCTTAGAACTCCCTGAGAATATTGCTCATGAAGTTGTGGAACACAGATGGGGCATTGCTGAGTCCAAAAGGCATAACCTGATATTCAAAGTGTCCAGCCAGGGTATTAAACGCCGTCTTTCATCCGTCTCCCTCTTTGATTCGGATTAGGTCAATTTTAGAAAACCAGGTTGCTCCCAGTACCTGGTTAAATAAATCCAGAATAAATGGTAGGGAGTATCTATTCTGGATAGTGATCTTATTTAATTTCCGGTAATCGATACAAGGTCTAAGACCACCATCCTTCTTCTTAACGAAGAAAAGCCCTGCCCCCATTGGAGAGACAGAGGGTCTAATGTGCCCCTTACTGAGGCTTTCCTTAATATAATCCTCCATGGCCTTGCGTTCAGGCTTAGAAAGATTATAAATACGCCCCTTAGGAAACCTGGCACCTTCTACTAATTCTATGGTGCAATCATAAGGTCTATGGGGTGGTAGAGCCTCCGGGGTCAATGATGAGAACACATCTTAATATTCCTTAATGACTGTGGGTAATGTATCAGATTCTACTGAGACTCCAGCCTATAACATAGACAAGCACGAGTTGCACTTAGTTCCCCATTTTACCAACTCCCCCCTGGACCAATCTATAGTGGGGTTGTGTAATTGGAGTCAAGGCAACCCCAGTACCACCTCGACCGGTAAGTTCTCCAGGACTAACAGGGAACATTTCTCAGAGTGGCACACACCCACAGTTAAAGAAATCACTGAGGTACACAACCTCACTGTACCACCTACCAGGGGAGTGGCGCCGATAGCCATGATATGGATAGGCGTATGTAGAGCAAAAATTGGAATACCCAGTCTTATAGCGTACTCACAATCAATAAAGATGGCCGCTGAGCCAGAGTCAATAAAGGCCTTACCCGGCCATTTATTTACACCTAGGGATATATCGTAATGGGTAGCAAAAGCTTACATTTCTTAATATCAGGGTGTACCTAATCTTTAGGTTGCCTTGCCTTAGGAGATTTGACGGAGAGGACCTTCTTAGGACATTGTTTGATCCAATGGTCAGGATCTCCGCAGTATAAACATATTCTATCGGGTCATGCCAACCTGCAAGGGTTAATCAGAAGAGACCTCAGCTTTATTCCTGGGACAGACCTCAGGCTGGACCACCATCTGAGAAGAGAACTGTTGTTCCTTTTGTCTCTCTCTAACCCGTTGGTCAAGTCAGACAAGGTTCATCATCTCCTCTAGAGTCTCAGGAAGCTGATAACTCACTAGAAGATCCTTTAGGTTATCAGACAGACCTGACCTGAACTGAGTCTTAAGGGCTGGTTCATTGCACCCTGAAGGGAGCACACCACCTTCTAAATTGATTGCAATACTCCTCCGCAGGTTGATCGCCCTGAACCAGTGCCTTTAGAGCAGTCTCGGCTACCAGTGCCCTGTCTGGTTCATCATACAGGGCCTGAAAAAAAACTCTACTGATGCTAAACAACTGGCATCAGATGGTAACGAGAACGGCCACTCCTGGGGATCACCCTGTAATTGGGAAATGACAATGCCCACGTGTTGACTCTCAGGGCCGGAGGACAAAGAAACTTCCTCCGGTCTCCAGAAAAGGGTTCAGGAAGCTTAATCTGAGGCTCTAAATGCATACTTGAGGCCTGAGCAATGAAAGAACCTTGTCCTAACTCAAAAGAACGGAGTTTCTCCCCAAGCTCCTGCACCATCTGAGTCAGGTTAGAAACGTGGTCTGTCAGTGTCACCAGTGGATTCATGATACAGTGGTTAGGTAGGGCCAGTTAATCTGTAACGATCACGTACACACACACACAGGGGGGAGGATAGTGACCACTGCGCTCCACCCTCACCCCTGTCCCTGCCTACTCGCCTCGCAAGTCCTGATGACAGGGGACAACTGGACGGCAGTCCCTAGCTTAGAATGCGTGGGAGGACAGACAAGACAAACAACAGATAGTGAACGGACCGAGTCAATACTAAGTGAGCAACAAAGTACCAATGGAGTAAGCAGAGAATAGTCAGGAGAAGCCAGGGTCAAATACCAGGAGAGTAATAAACTACCACAGGAGTCCGCAGAGAATCTTCAGGTGGAAGCCGGGGTCGGAATACCAGGAAAGCAGTGCAGTACAGGAGGAGCAGGCAGAGGATCGTCAGGGAACACAGGAACAGGTAAGTATGCCAGGTAACAGAATCGCAAATGAACCTAATTAACAGGCAACCTGTGGCCAGCAGGCTGCCTGTTAAATACTGACTAGCTGCGGTCATGTGACATGGCCAGCGCCACATGACCTATGCTACTGAATACAGCTGAGCACCGAGTGGTTGCCAGGGAAACTGAGGACGCCATCCTCGTTCCTGCATAGAGGCGGGATGCCGATGGCGCTGAGGATAATGAGCGCCTCGTCGGCGTCCTGTTACACTCCCTCTCCGGTGTGGAACCCTGATTTGCCGCTAACCTTGATCAACATGGTAGGCGCAGAAAAGAACATTGAAAGTTGATAGAGAAGATATCGAATTGGATTGTGAACATCAAGGGGACGTGCAACATCGTGGGGCAGTATGTGTGCTCACGCCTACACGTAGTGACTGATGGGTCTGCCCACTTCAACTTCTGGGTCTCCAAATTGGGCACATGGCCTGAGCTTCCCCTTTATGCCTTGGAGTTGCTGGCCTGCCCTGCAGCCAGTCTATTGTCTAAACGTGTGTTTAGCACGACTGGAGGGGGTTGTCACAGGTTATATTTCCCAATGTTTTGGGGTGTACCCTAATTTAAACAAAAAAAATGTAAACAAAAAAAACAGCGTAGGCTATCTCCTCCTCCACCGGCGCTTCAACCTAAACCGCCACATCCACTACCTCCTCAACCTCCTACTCCACATGGACATCGTCCTCCTAGATCAAGATTTTTTGTTTGTTGCCATGCTCTTACCCAAATTTTGCTGCCATTTGCAGCCCTCTAGCCCTTTTCTTGACATTTTTAGAGCCATTTTAGTGCTCAAAAGTTCGGGTTCGGGGTCAAGTTCGGGTCCCGAACTGGAATCCTTTTGTGAAGTTCGGCCGAACCTGTCGAACCCGAACAGCCTGGTGTCCGCTCAACTCTAATAGCAGGTGTATGCTGACTCCTATTTAACATGGTTTTGAATGTGATTGCTTAATTCTGCACACTTATGCAACCACATTATGTTTTCTTCCCTCGACCTAAAAGATTTCAGTTTGTTTTTAAATTGAGTTGTACAGTTTATAGGTCACATTAAAGGTGGAAAAAGTTCTGAAATGATATATCTTTGTCTCATTTTTTTAACAGCACAGAAACCTGACATTTTAACAGGGGTGTTTTAGACTTTTTATATCCTCTGTATATATATATATATTTATATATGTATATATATATATATATATATATATATATATATATATATGGAAAAATCAACGCAGCACTCTTCTTGTAAAAAGTAAAAAAACACAGTGTCTTTATTCACACATGTGACACAATAGGCAACGTTTCAATCCCCTTCCGGGATCCTTCTCAAGCCAAGGGCACTTGTGTGAATAAAGACACTGCGTTTTTTTACAAGAAGAGTGCTATATATATATATATATATATATATATACAGTACAGACCAAAAGTTTGGACACACCTTCTCATTCAAAGAGTTTTCTTTATTTTCATGACTATGACAATTGTAGATTCACACTGAAGGCATCAAAACTATGAATTAACACATGTGTAATTATATACATAAAAAAAGGGTGAAACAACTGAAAATTTGTCATATTCTAGGTTCTTCAAAGTATCCACCTTTTGCTTTGATTACTGCTTTGCACACTCTTGGAATTCTCTTGATGAGCTTCAAGAGGTAGTCACCTGAAATGGTCTTCCAACAGTCTTGAAAGAGTTCCCGGAGATGCTTAGCACTTGTTGGCCCTTTTGCCTTCACTCTGCGGTCCAGCTCACCCCAAACCATCTCGATTGGGTTCAGGTCCGGTGACTGTGGAGGCCAGGTCATCTGGCGCAGCACCCCATCACTCTCCTTCATGGTCAAATAGCCCTTACACAGCCTGGAGGTGTGTTTGGGGTCATTGTCCTGTTGAAAAATAAATGATGGTCCAACTAAACGCAAACCGGATGGAATAGCATGCCGCTGCAAGATGCTGTGGTACCCATGCTGGTTCAGTATGCCTTCAATTTTGAATAAATCCCCAACAGTGTCACCAGCAAAGCACCCCCACACCATCACACCTTCACAGTTGGGATGAGGTTTTGATATTGGTGTGCTGTGCCTCTTTTTCTGCACACATAGTCCACAGAATATTTTGCCAGTACTGCTGTAGAACATCCAGGTGCTCTTGTGTAAACTGTAAAAGTGCAGCAATGTTTTTTTTGGACAGCAGTGGCTTTCTCTGTGGTATCCTCCCATGAAATCCATTCTTGTTTAGTGTTTTACATATCGTAAATTCACTAACAGGGATGTTAGCATATGCCAGATACTTTTGTAAGTTTTTAGCTGACATTCTAGGATTCTTATTCACCTCATTGAGCAGTCTGTGCTGTGCTCTTGCAGTCATCTTTACAGGACGGCCACTCCTAGAGAGAGTAGCAGCAGTGCTGAACTTTCTCCATTTGTAGACAATTTGTCTTTCCGTGGACTGATGAACAGCAAGGCTTTTGGAGATATTTTTATGACCCTTTCCAGCTTTATGCAAGTCAACAATTCTTAATCGTAGGTGGCTCTTTTGTTCGAGGCATCATTCACATCAGGCAATGCTTCTTATGAAAAGCAAACCCAGAACTGGAGTGTGCTAGTGTGTTTTTTTTAGGGCAGGGCAGCTGTAACCAACACCTCCAATCTCATCTCATTGATTGGACTCCAGTTGGCTGACACCTTACTCCAATTAGCTCTTGGAGATATCATTAGTCTAGGGGTTCACATACTTTTTACACCTGTATTGTGAATTGTTACATGGTGTGTTTAATAAAAACATGGTAACATTTAATTCTTTGTTTGTTATTCGTTTAAGCAGACTGTGATTGTCTATTGTTGTGACTTAGATGAAGATCAGATCACATTTTATGACCAATTTGTGCAGAAATCCATATCATTCCAAAGGGTTCACATACTTTTTTCATGCAACTGTATATATATATATATATATATATATATATATATATATATATACATATATACAGTACAGACCAAAAGTTTGGACACGCCTTCTCATTCAAAGAGTTTTCTTTATTTTCATGACTATGAAAATTGTAGATTCACACTGAAGGCATCAAAACTATGAATGAACACATGTGGAATTATATACATAACAAAAAAGTGTAAAACAACAGAAAATATGTCATATTCTAGGTTCTTCAAAGTAGCCACTTTTTGCTTTGATTACTGCTTTGCACACTCTTGGCACTCTCTTGATGAGCTTCAAGAGGTAGTCGCCTGAAATGGTTTTCACTTCACAGGTGTGCCATGTCAGGTTTAATAAGTGGGATTTTTTGCCTTATAAATGGGGGTGGGACCATCAGTTGCCTTGTGGAGAAGTCAGGTGGATACACAGCTGATAGTTCTACTGAATAGACTGTTAGAATTTGTATTATGGCAAGAAAAAAGCTGCTAAGTAAAGAAAAACGAGTGGCCATCATTACTTTAAGAAATAAAGGTCAGTCAGTCCGAAAAATTGGGAAAACTTTCAAAGTGTCCCCAAGTGCAGTCACAAAAACCATCAAGCGCTACAAAGAAACTGGCTCACATGCGGACCGACCCAGGAAAGGAAGACCAAGAGTCACCTCTGCTGCGGAGGATAAGTTCATCCGAGTCACCAGCCTCAAAAATCGCAGGTTAACAGCAGCTCAGATTAGAGACCAGGTCAATGCCACACAGAGTTCTAGCAGCAGACACATCTCTAGAACAACTGTTAAGAGGAGACTGTGTGAATCAGGCCTTCATGGTAGAATATCTGCTAGGAAACCACTGCTGAGGACAGGCAACAAGCAGAAGAGACGTGTTTGGGCTAAAGAACACAAGGAATGGACATTAGACCAGTGGAAATCTGTGCTTTGGTCTGATGAGTCCAAATTTGAGATCTTTGGTTCCAACCACCATGTCTTTGTGTGACGCAGAAAAGGTGAACGGATGGACTCTACATGCCTGGTTCCCACCGTGAAGCATGGAGGAGGAGGTGTGATGGTGTGGGGGTGCTTTGCTGGTGACACTGTTGGGAATTTATTCAAAATTGAAGGCATACTGAACCAGCATGGCTACCACAGCATCTTTCAGCGGCATGCTATTCCATCTGGTTTGCGTTTAGTTGGACCATCATTAATTTTAAACAAGACAATGACCCCAAACACACCTCCAGGCTGTGTAAGGGCTATTTGACCATGAAAGAGAGTGATGGGGTGCTGCGCCAGATGACCTGGCCTCTACAGTCACCGGACCTGAATCCAATCGAGATGGTTTGGGGTGAGCTGGACCGCAGAGTGAAGGCAAAAGGGCCAAGAAGTGCTAAGCATCTCTCGGAACTCCTTCAAGACTGTTGGAAGACCATTTCAGATGACTACCCCTTGAAGCTCATCAAGAGAATGCCAAGAGTGTGCAAAGCAGTAATCAAAGCAAAAGGTGGCTACTTTGAAGAACCTAGAATATGACATATTTTCAGTTGTTTCACACTTTTTTGTTATGTATATAATTCCACATGTGTTAATTCATAGTTTTGATGCCTTCATTATGAATCTACAATTTTCATAGTCATAAAAATAAAGAAAACTCTTTGAATGAGAAGGTGTGTCCAAACTTTTGGTCTGTACTGTATATACAGTTGAAACCAAAATTTTCCATATACTATATTAAAAGACACATATGCATGTTTTTCACAATATCTGGCATGAAATCAGAATAAACCTTTCCTGTTTTTGGTCAATTAGGATTACCATTATATAATTATTATTATTTGCCAAATGCCAGAATAATGAGAGAGAGAATGTTTTAAGGCATTTTTTATTACTTTCTGCAATGTCACAAGTTTATATACACTAAGATTACTATGTCTTTAAACAATTCTGGACTACCCATGTGATGATGCCATGTGTCTGGAAGCTTCTGTTTTTTTGGCAACATCTGAGTTAATTAGTGACACACCTGTGGATGTATTTAAATGCACACCTGAAACACACTGCTTCTTTGTGTAGCATTATGGGAAAGTCTAAAGAAATCAGCCAAGATATCAGGAAGAGAATTGTGGACTTGGGTCTGGCTCAGCCTTGGGTGCAATATCAAGATACCTGAAGGTGCCTCGTTCATCTGTACAAAAAATGATATGCAAGTACAAACAAGATGGGAATGTCCAGCCATCATACCGCTGAAAAAGAGATGGGTTCTATGCCCCAGAAATGAACATGCTTTGGTCCAACATGTGCATATCAACCCAAGAACAAAAGCAAAAGACCTTGTGAAGATGATGGCAGAAGTTGGTAAGATTGTGTCAATATCCACAGTGAAACGAGTACTGTATCAACATGGGCTGAAAGGCCACTCTGCCAGGAAGAAGCCATTACTCCAAAATAAACATTAAAAAAGCCAGATTAATGTTTGCAAATGCACATGATAAAGATGCCCTCAATCGAGGCTGGTTACGTTTGCTCTACTGCTCCAAATTAATAGTAACCCAAGGGTTTTACGTGCATGGAAGAAAATAACTGACACACACACTGGGGTCAAATCAAATTCTCATTTATTACAGGAAGTACAGCAGTTTATAAAGTCATCAGAGGGGCATTCCCCCTGAGACATGTGGCATTGTTACATTGGCTAACATATGAAAATATGAAAAGAGATAATACTTTGTATCTGCCCATTGCGCATTGTTTTACTAAGTGTGGTATGTGAACTATGTAAATATCTAGCTGTAAGCGCCATCTTGTAATGGAGTTTTCACTAACAGCAGAAAAAGCATATATGACGTAGCAAGGAGGCGTGTTCTCTTCGGTAGAATGTAACCTTTGTGCTCTGGAGAAGATAAGGTGTTGTCTGAGAGCTAAAGTATGTGGGAGCTTTCTTAGCTGAATCAAAGAATGTAGTCCATATCTCTATCACACACAAGAACTAAGGAACCTACTTCATGACACTGCTAGAATTGGGTCAAAAAAGTAAATTTTTTTGCATAGAAAATACCTAATTTTCCAAAATTAGCAAATTTCAAAGTTTCAGTTTCTCTACTTCTGTAATACATAATAATACCCCCAAAAATTGTGATGACTCTACATTCCCCATATGTCTACTTCATGTTTGAAATATTTTGGGAATTACAGACGTGGACAAAATTGTTGGTACCCTTTGGTCAATGAAAGAAAAAGTCACAATGGTCACAGAAATAACTTTAATCTGACAAAAGTAATAATAAATTAAAATTCTATAAATGTTAACCAATGAAAGTCAGACATTGTTTTTCAACCATGCTTCAACAGAATTATGTAAAAAAATAAACTCATGAAACAGGCATGGACAAAAATGATGGTACCCCTAGAAAACACAGAACATAATGTGACCAAAGGGACATGTTAATTCAAGGTGTGTCCACTAATTAGCATCACAGGTGTCTACAACCTTGTAATCAGCCATTGGGCCTATATATATGGCTCCAGGTAATCACTGTGTTGTTTGGTGATATGGTGTGTACCACACTCGACATGGACCAGAGGAAGCAAAGGAAAGAGCTGTCTCAAGAGATCAGAAAGAAAATTATAGACAAGCATGTTAAAGGTAAAGGCTATAAGACCATCTCCAAGCAACTAGATGTTCCTGTGAGTACAGTTGCACATATTATTCATAAGTTTAAGATCCATGGGACTGTAGCCAACCTCCCTGGACGTGGCCGCAGGAGGAAAATTGATGACAAATCTAAGAGACGGATAATCCGAATGGTAACAAAAGAGCCTAGAAAGACTTCTAAAGAGATTCAAGGTGAACTTCATGCTCAAGGAACATCAGTGTCAGATCGCACCATCCGTCGTTGTTTGAGCCAAAGTGGACTACATGGGAGACGACCAAGGAGGACACCATTGTTGAAAACGAATCATAAAAAAGCAAGACTGGAATATGCCAAACTACATGTTGACAAGCCACAAAGCTTCTGGGAGAATGTCCTGTGGACAGATGAGACAAAAATCGAAGTTTTTGCCAAGGCACATCAGCTGTATGTTCACAGACGAAAAAATGAAGCATATCAAGAAAAGAACACTGTCCCTACTGTGAAACATGGAGGAGGCTCTGTTATGTTCTGGGGCTGCTTTGCTGCGTCTGGCACAGGGTGTCTTGAATCTGTGCAGGGTACAATGAAATCTCAAGACTATCAAGGAATTCTAGAGAGAAATGTACTAGCCAGTGTCAGAAAGCTTGGTCTCAGTCGCAGGTCATGGGTCTTGCAACAGGACAATGACCCAAAACACACCGCTAAAAACACCCAAGAATGGCTAAGAGGAAAAAATTGGACTATTCTAAAGTGGCCTTCTATGAGCCCTGACCTCAATCCTATTGAGCATCTTTGGAAGGAGCTGAAACATGCAGTCTGGAAAAGGCACCCTTCAAACCGGACACAACTGGAGCAGTTTGCTCATGAGGAGTGGGCCAAAATACCTGCTGAGAGGTGCAGATGTCTCATTGACAGTTACAGGAAGCGTTTGATTGCAGTGATTGCCTCAAAAGGTTGCGCAACAAAATATTAAGTTAGGGGTACCATCATTTTTGTCCATGCCTGTTTCATGAGTTTATTTTTTTACATAATTCTGTTGAAGCATGGTTGAAAAACAATGTCTGACTTTCATTGGTTAACATTTATAGAATTTTAATTTATTATTACTTTTGTCAGATTAAAGTTATTTCTGTGACCATTGTGACTTTTTCTTTCATTGACCAAAGGGTACCAACAATTTTGTCCACGTCTGTATATTTTATTCTTTGGGGATGTTACAAGGCTTAGAAGTTTAGAAGCAAATCTTGAAATTTTTCAGAAATTTACAAAAAAACTATTTTTAGGGACCACTACAGGTTTGAAGTCACTTTGCGAGGCTTACATAATAGAAACCACCCAAAAATGACCCCATCTAAGAAACCAGACCCCTCAAGGTATTCAAAACTGATTTTACATACGTCGTTAACCCTTTAGGTGTTGCACAAGAGTTATTGGCAAATGGGGATGAAATTTGAGAATTAAATTTTTTTGTCTAATTTTCCATTTTAACCCATTTTTTCCACTAACAAAGCAAGGGTTAACAGCCAAACAAGACTGTATCTTTATTGCCCTGACTCTGCCATTTACAGAAACATCCAATATGTGGCCGTAAACTACTGTACGGCCACACAGCGGGGCGTATAGTGAAAGGTGCGCCGTTTGGTTTTTGGAAGGCAGATTTTGCTGGACTGGTTTATTTACACCATGTCCCATTTGAAGCCCTCCTGATGCACCCCTAGAGTAGAAACTCCCTAAAAGTGACCCCATCTAAGAAACTACACCCCTCAAGGTATTCAAAACGGATTTTACATACGTCGTTAACCCTTTAGGTGTTGCACAAGAGTTATTGGCAAATGGGGATGAAATTTGAGAATTTCATTTTTTTGCCTAATTTTCCATTTTAACCCATTTTTTCCACTAACAAAGCAAGGGTTAACAGCCAAACAAGACTGTATCTTTATTGCCCTTACTCTGCCGTTTACAGAAACACCCCATACGTGGCCGTAAACTGCTGTATGGTAACACGGCAGGGCACAGAAGGAAAGGACCGCTATATAGCTTTTGAAGGGCAGATTTCGCTGGAATAATTTTCAGGTGCCATGTCACATTTGAAGACACCCTGAGGTACCCCCACCGTGGAAAACCCCAAGAAGTGACCACATTTTGGAAACTACACCCCCCAAGGAATTTTTCAAGGCCTGTAGCGAGCACTTTGACCCAACAAGCGTTTCATAGAATTTAGAAATATTTAGCTGTAAAAAGGAAAATCTTAATTTTTTACAAGAAAATGTCTCTTTAGGCCCACATTATTTATTTTCACGAGGGGTAACAGAGTAAATTGCACCCACAATTTGTTACCCATTCTCTCCTGAATATGGCAACACTTCATATGTGGCCGTAAACTGCTGTATGGGCACACTGCAGGGTTCAAAAGGCAAGGACCGCCATATGGCTTTTGGAGGGCAGATTTCGCTGGAATAATTTTCAGGTGCCATGTCACATTTGAAGACACCCTGAGGTACCCCCACAGTGGAAAACCCCAAGAAGTGACCCCATTTTGGAAACTACACCCCCAAGGAATTTTTTAAGGCATGTAGCAAGCACTTTGACCCAACAAGCGTTTCATAGAATTTAGAAATATTTGGCTGTAAAAAGGAAATTTTTTATTTTTTTACAAGAAAATGTCTCTTTAGGCCCACATTATTTATTTTCACAAGGGGTAACAGAATAATTTACACCCGCAATTTGTTACCCATTTTCTCCTGAATATGGCAACACTTTATATGTGGCCGTAAACTGCTGTATGGGCACACTGTAAAGTTCAGTGTACTGATAAGCATCACCTGATGTATTCCGTATTCTACAAATTTGATATATATATATAAGCTTTATATGGTAGGACATAGTCGCCAAATATAGCAGCTAAAAGAAACAAGTGTCTCAAATTATATCAAAGAAATATGTTGTATATAATATGTCATCACATTGCAGAGGCACTGTAAAACAACATCCGTCAAGGTATTCATATAGGGGTGTAATGAGAATTTTTAGCTTTGTTATGGGTTTTATTAGAATGCCAATTGAAATGTGGAGAAACAGGAAATTAGAATTTTTACCAGCATACAGTTTCAAGGGGGTGTTTTATAAAATGTTTAAAGGGGTTTAGTTAAAAGTCAGCAGAGGTGTGGTAGAGTCTAAAACAATCTTTTATGCAAAGACATGGCTTTGAGGGGCACGTCTCACAATGATGAATTGTGTCTTTCCTGATTCCAGTTCTGGAGCATACCAGACACCTTTTTTGTGGCCTTCTCCATGTCTCTGTGGGGGGACTACCCCAGGGAAATGCTGTCCTCGTATTAGTCTGCTCTCACTTCCTGTGGCCCTGCTCCCTTCCCCTTCCTGTTCCCCAAATAAAAAGTTCTTTATTACATTTTCTTGAAAGTGCATGAATTTTCCTCTGTTTCCTGCACTTCCGTATATTACAAAAGCATTATAGAGGGCATTTTGCGTCAGGTGCAATGCCAATTTTTTATACCATGCCCGAGTTTTGCGGAGGGCACTGTATGGTTGCAGTACCTGGTCTGACAGATCCACCCCTCCCATAAACTTATTATAGTCCTGGATGCACACAGGTTTGGGGACTGATTCTGTGGATCCACGAACTGGAACAGGGGTTGATCTGTCAGCATGTATGGTAGTAAGTACAAAGACGTCACGCTTGTCTTTGTACTTAACAAGCATCATGTTATCATTGCAAACTGCCCTGCTTTCCCTCACTCTTATCCTTTGGTCTATAAAATTGATTGGCATAAATATTAGTTTGCTCCACCATCATGTCTATCAATTCATCAGAACCTGCAGTGTTCACATGAATGCCTGTAGTGGCCATAAAGTCCGGCAACTGAGGTACAAAGTTAGTAGCAGAAGTCCAGCTGGGGTCATTTGTAGAAGCTGATGCGCTGCTAACTCTACTGCGTCTGTGAGAGGGTTCGTCAACTGATGAATCAGAAGAAGAGCTATACACAAGAAAAGATTCTTCTTCTCCACTGTCAGAGTCAGAATCTGAGGCTAGTATTTCATAAGCCTCCTCGGCGCTGTACACCCGTTGAGACATTTTGTAAAATTGATATATATATATATTCAGAAAAAAATTGAAAAATAAAATTGCTCCAAAAGCAGTGGAGCTTTATATCACTGGTAGAAGATAGAGGTTCGGAGGTATGGGGGGGGGGTTTGAAACAGAGTATTTATAATCGGGGACAAGTACGGACGTCCCCAATCTTTTTTTATTATTTTTTTTATTATTATTATTTTTTTTTTTCAATAAACGTCTAACTTACCCTAAAACAAGAGCTCTAACCCTAATAACTCCCTAACTAACCCTAATGATTTGCCAAAAACAGGTTCTTGACAGTATGGATGACAGGGACTGGGGTGCTGATGTACTGTCACTATTGGCAGCACACAGGCACAGGGTCACAGGCAGGGGTCAAGTCCTGGGAAAAAAAGTGTGGGAACTCACCCAAGATCCACTGCAACCCCCCCCCAAAAAAATATATATATATTTCGCTGAAAATTCAGTGCAACATTTATTGTAAAGTGCCAGTTTACACAATCAAGTGCAAAATTAACATGAAACAAATATATATATAGAACAGTTGGAACAAATTAAATTAACACAGTGACACAGCCCATTAGAAAATATCCCACAAACTGGAATAACGTTGCCCTTGCCATGCAAGATTTTCAACTTTCCTAGATTTATTATCATCTGCGCTGCGATGTGTGGTCAGCCATTTTGTGACGTATGGTAAAGGATCCCATAAATGCACAGGAGGCCCAATGAGACTGGTAAACAAAAGAGAAGACACGCGTTCAATGCCAAGCCCACTCCTAATGGGTGACATCACCAAATTCATTGTACTGAAGCCCCTTTCACAATCACCAGATGTCACTGGAAGACTGTTAACTGCTGTCACCACTGGTTTCAGATTTTCAGGAATCTCTGCACCACCATTATCAATGTAGTCTCTGAAACCTTCACAGATGGATGCATAGTTGAGACAGAATCTTTTGCATAGATGCTCCAGCTTCACTTCACCTTCAAACCACGGACTGTCCACATTGATTGGCCAGCGTTGTGAATTCAGGATGTCAATTTCAGAAACAAGAGTTTCAAATTCACCCGACTGTGATGAAGCGTCAGGTCTGTTGCTTGCAGTTAAAGCAAAGAGTCTGGAGCGTAAATTATCCACCAAACTTTGATAAAAATGAGGGAGATTTATCCTCACTTGACCTTTTGAACTCTCTGGGTTGATGGTCACACCTTTGAAATTCCCTTTCTCCAGCGATTCCATGACTTTTTTCAGATGTTTGCCAGGCATGTCTTTCATTTTTTCAATTGCACGAACTGAACGATTGATCAGCTGATAAGCTCGTGGAAGTGTGATGTCATCTTTTTGTAGCGCTTCAGATAACAGTCCCATTTCCTGAACTGCATCCGCAACCCCTGCAAGGTTTAACAAATAATCTTCTGATGTCAAGACCTTGTTAAGACCACTAAATACAGATTTCTGCTTACTGTTATGAGCGGAGCTTACGCTTGCTTTCAGGAAATGACTGTGTAGTGCAGGATATGACTCCCAAACTGCTCGTATAGCTCTCTGGCTTGAAGCAACCCATCTAACTGAAAAAACGTTTCCAATTTTAAGAATTTGTACTTCTAATTCTTTTGCACATTCTGAGAGCTCTGCTAGATTTTTTGGTGACTGATGATACACAGCATACAACTTCTCAAAAAATGATGTGACATGATAAAGACCAGGAACAGAATCAATTGTATCTGAAATGCACAATTCAAGCCGATGACACAACCAGTGCCATTTCACAATCTGTGGATATTTTTGACTGAGTCGTTCCAGAACACCCGACTTTCTTCCAAGCATTACACTTGCACCATCACTGCAAGCTCCAATCCAGTTTTCGGCAAGAAAGTCATGAACCCAAATTTAGAAAGACAAGCTAGAAGAGTGGCTTCAATAGACTGTGCATCTGCTTTAGGCAAATCAAGCAAATTGAGAAAGAAAGTGACTGGGTCTTTTCCATTAACAGAGGCACGAATATAAACGATTAACACTGAATGGGTGGAAACAGTTGTAGACTCATCAATATAAACTGAAATTTTTGGCGCCTGCTCAACAATTGCTTTGCAAAGCTTTTTTCTCATTTCACTAGCAATGCAGTCTATTATTTGTGCTGCTGTGTACTCACTATGGAGAATACATCCTAAGTCAGCTCCATTTGCAACTTGCAAGCTGATAAGATCTCTGAAGTCTGTGAAAGGGCGATTTTTTTTTCGCACAAAAGTAGGCAGTGCGAAATACCTTAGTGGTGGACGCAAACTTATGCTTCTGCTGTTCTGCAATATTGGATTGCAGAATCTCCTTTCTGGATACTGCTTGGATATCTCCTGCCTTTACATGTGCTTCTGAAATCTTATGTATGTGGATTTTTTTACGTAGTGAGGTCAACATATCTTTTTTTGTTTTGCCATATGGAGTAATTGTACCAGTGCTCCATTCTTTAGAAATGGATACACCTTGTGAAACAGACACTCCAAGGTGTTTAACCTCCCGACACACTTTGCACCCTAAAAGACCATTGTCTACAAACAGCCAAGGGTACTTTTTTTTAAATTCTAGCCACTGATTCTGGTCCCAACATTCTGGAAGAATGTTATCACTGACATCGACATCTTCAGCCACATCAGTAACCATGTCCACTACAGCCGATTCAGTGACTAGTATAGTTTCTGAAGCGGACACCGCCGCCTGAAGCAAAGGCTCAGACTGAGTGGAGCAACTTGCAGAATCAGCATGTGATTTTTTATTGGATGCCTTTGTGAAGAAATCCGTAATGCTGGTTTTTCGCTTACTCATTTCTGTACAAATAAAAATAATAAAAAAAAAATGGTGTAAAATCATTTTCTGATTTAAAAAAAACCCTAAATATTCTGATAAAATGACCTCTTTAGGCAAAGAATTCCCCATCCGTTCTGTTATTACCTCTTATTGTGAAAACCTCTTTCCTTTGTTGTCTCTGGTGGCAGTGGTGGGGTGGTCCGTTGACTGTGAGGTGCAGGGTAAGGCACATATCAGCACACTTGTATGAAATAAAATCTATCATTATTCTAAAAATTATTTTTAAAAAAGCCTAAATGATCTAACAATTAGTCTCATATGAGTCTCCAGTCCAGTGGATGTGACACAGATATCTGTTATTTTAACCCCTTAAGGACACATGATGGAAATATTCAGTCATTATTCCCTTTTATTCCAGAAGTTGTGTCCTTAATTACATATGGTTTGTGATTCTGTTTGCCACCCTTTAGTGACTGTGTTTTTAAACCCTTAAAGGGGTATTTCCATTTCAGACAATGGGGGCATATCGCTAGGATATGCCCCCATTATCTGATAGGTTCGGGTCCCACCTCTGGGACCTGCACCTATATCGAGAACGAAGCGGGGAGACTTGTGGCTGGAGGACCCCAGGTTTCCCGGGGTCCAGTCCACCACCAGGCACAGCGACCCGCCTCTCCCATTGAAATGAATGGGAGCGCGCCGCGCATGCGCGGCCATCGCTCCCATTCATTTCTATGGAGCCGACGGAAATAACCGAGGCAGCGAGCCACAAGTCTCCCCTCTCCGTTCTCGATATAGGTGCGGGTCCCAGAGGTGGGACCCGCACCTATCAGACAATGGGGGCATATCCTAGTGATATGCCCCCATTGTCTGAGATGGGAAAACCCCTTTAAAATACAATACATGTGAATGGGCTTTTGAAAGCTACGTGTAGCGGAAAAAAAAAAAAAGCACAGAAAATCTAGCATGCTGTAATTTGTGTCGCTGCGGACTGAGCCAAATGTACACATTGTGATCAAAACAAAACAAAAACAGGGGTGCTCTAGGCAGCTGGGCTCTGGGGTGCTCTAGGCAGCTGGGCTCAGGGCTGGAAGTGGGCACTGCACAATAAGAAAAAAATATTTTTCATTACACCTCAGGTCAGACCAATCAGACCCCCAATGTTAATAAGACCCCAATAAGACCTCAATAAGACCTCATATCAGAACCCAATATGAATGACCAACAATCAGACCTCAGATAGCAGCCCCCAGTGCCTCTCCATCAGCCCCCCAGTGCCTCTACATTAGCCCCCCAGTGCCTCTCCATCAGCCCCCCAGTGTCTCTCATCAGCCCCTAGTGTCTCTCATCAGCCCCCTAGTGTCTCTCATCAGCCCCCCAGTGTCTCTCATCAGCCCCCCAGTGCCTCTAATCAGCCCACCAGTGCCTCTAATCAGCCCACCAGTGCCTCTAATCAGCCCACCAGTGTCTCTCATCAGCCCCCTGTGTCTCTCATCAGCCCCCAGTGTCTCTCATCAGCCCCCAGTGTCTCTCATCAGCCCCCCAGTGTCTCTCATCAGCCCCCCAGTGTCTCTCATCAGCCCCCCAGTGTCTCTCATCAGCCCCCCAGTGTCTCTCATCAGCCCCCCAGTGTCTCTCATCAGCCCCCAGTGTCTCTCATCAGCCCCCAGTGTCTCTCATCAGCCCCCAGTGTCTCTCATCAGCCCCCCAGTGTCTCTCATCAGCCCCCGTGTCTCTCATCAGCCCCCCAGTGCCTCTAATCAGTCCCCCAGTGCCTCGAATCAGCCCCCAGTGCCTCGAATCAGCCCCCAGTGCCTCTAATCAGCCCCCAGTGCCTCTAATCAGCCCCCCAGTGCCTCTAATCAGCCCACAAGTGCCTCTCATCAGCCCCCAGTGCCTCTCATCAGCCCCCAGTGCCTCTAATCAGCCCCCAGTGCCTCTAATCAGCCCCCCAGTGCCTCTAATCAGCCCACAAGTGTCTCTCATCAGCCCCCAGTGTCTCTCATCGGCCCTCCAGTGCCTCTCATCAGCCCCCCAGTGCCTCTAATCAGCCCCCAGTGCCTCTCATCAGCCCCCAGTCCTCTATATCAGCCCCCAGAGCCTCTCCATTAGCCGCCCAGTGCCTCTTACCAGCCCCCAGGGCCCCATTCACTAGCACCCAGTGCTGTGGGTCCGGTGGAAGCTATCCAAGGCATCACATAGAGAAACTGCAGTTTGGCATTACATTTGTTGTAGTTGCTCATTGTAGATGTAGCAGAGCTGGGTTTGTCACTTGCCTAAGATTGAGGAGGGGGGGGGGGGGCAGTTTGTCACTTGCCTCCCAACCCAGGCTGTGCACATTAATCCTGGCTGAATGCTGATCGATCGCTTGACTCACTCAGGGAGTCACAGAAAGACACTTAGTCTAGACTAGTCTGGACCAGACCACCAGGACCCCGGTCCGGTCGGATGGTCCAGCCACGGACGCTCACCTCAGCAGACAGTCTCACTCGTCGCAGGCTCAGGAGGGGAGCTCTCAGCCATGAGAGGAGCTGTCAGACAGTGAGTCACTCGGAGTCGCAGTCACAGGCAGCAGCACCGCAGGCATCACACAGCTTCCTCTACTTCCGTCTTTCAACTGAAGCCGCTCCTCCTCCCTCCTCCCTTAGCCTGCCCTGCACAGTGCGCTTCTCCGCCTCCGCCCCCGCCCCCTGTGAATCCTGTAAATCTGATTTCAGCCGCGTTCTCCTGGCTTGAGGCTGAAAGGGAATGGTGTTCCTGCCATGAAAAAAGTGCAGGAACGCCGTTCCCACGCATTCCCCCTCGACTCAACCCCTGGTCACAGGGGACTAATAAGTGGGGTTATGAAGGGCACAGGGGACAAATGAGGGGTGATGAGGGTTATAGGGGACGAATGAGGGGCACTTTTGGTGTGTGTGTTTGTTTCTTTTTTCACAGGTCTAACTGCTCTGCCTCCGATCACTTCTCTGACTGAAATGAGAGTATCAAAGGTGAGAGATAGCGTCCTGTACATAACTCATTGTGATTGGTCCACAGTCAGGAACGGACCAATCACAATGAATTATGTTCAGACAGCTATTTCTCATCTCCGATCCTCTCATTTCAGCGACAGCCGGATGCCAGAAGAGGAGGAGATGTGTGCGCGCATGCGCACACGCTTGTGATCGCTCATTGGAACTAACAGGATGTGTGGCGGTGATCTGCGGCCGGGACCACTGCTGATCGGTCCCCGGCCGTCAAGGGGGAGATGTTTGGTTCCCGATACAGCACGGTAATTTGCGCATTCTGCGTTCTGGCACAGTTTTCCCCGCCGTACATGCACAGCGTTCTGCGCTAAGGGGTTAAAATAAAGAGGAGGAAAATTGGATAAGGGTTCCACAATTATATTGCTTATGCGGTATCGCTAGTGCATTTTCTATGTATAGATTACCCATTTGTATACCTGGGTGTGTTCTATGTTCCAAGAATATTCCATGGATTGGATTTCACTTTATAGATGTAACAGAATAAATGGTGTTGATTTTTTCTTTTCTTATCTTTTTCTTTTAATTTTGATTCAATAGCACAAAGCGCAAGCTTTATAGTTATAGGAGATCAATATACAGTACAGACCAAAAGTTTGGACACACCTTCTCATTCAAAGAGTTTTCTTTATTTTCATGAATATGACAATTGTAGATTCACACTGAAGGCATCAAAACTATGAATTAATACATGTGGAATTATATACATAACAAAAAAGTGTGAAACAACTGAAAATATGTCATATTCTAGGTTCTTCAAAGTAGCCACCTTTTGCTTTGATTACTGCTTTGCACACTTTCTCATGATGAGCTTCAAGAGGTAGTCACCTGAAATGGTTTTCACTTCACAGGTGTGCCCTGTCTGGTTTAATAAGTGGGATTTCTTATTGCTTTATAAATGGGGTTGGGACCATCAGTTGCGTTGTGGAGAAGTCAGGTGGATACACAGCTGATAGTCCTACCGAATAGTCCTACCGAATAGACTATTAGAAAAATGAGTGGCCATCATTACTTTAAGAAATTAAGGTCAGTCAGTCCGATAAATTGGGAAAACTTTGAAAGTGTCCCCAAGTGCAGTCACAAAAACCATCAAGCGCTACAAAGAAACTGGCTCACATGCGGACCGCCCCAGGAAAGGAAGACCAAGAGTCACCTCTGCTCCGGAGGATAAGTTCATCTGAGTCACCAGCCTCAGAAATCGCAGGTTAACAGCAGCTCAGATTAGAGACCAGGTCAATGCCACACAGAGTTCTAGCAGCAGACACATCTCTAGAACAACTGTTAAGAGGAGACTGTGTGAATCAGGCCTTCATGATAGAATATCTGCTAGGAAACCACTGCTAAGGACAGGCAACAAGCAGAAGAGACTTGTTTGGGCTAAAGAACACAAGGAATGGCCATTAGACCAGTGGAAATCTGTGCTTTGGTCTGATGAGTCCAAATTTAAGATCTTTGGTTCCAACCACCGTGTCTTTGTGCCACGCAGAAAAGGTGAACAGATGGACTCTACATGCCTGGTTCCCACCGTGAAGCAAGGAGGAGGAGGTGTGATGGTGTAGGGGTGCTTTGCTGGTGACACTGTTGGGGATTTATTCAAAATTGAAGGCATACTGAACCAGCATGGCTACCACAGCATCTTGCAGCGGCATGCTATTCCATCTGGTTTGCGTTTAGTTGCACGATCATTTATTTTTCAACAGGACAATGACCCCAAACACACCTCCAGGCTGTGTAAGGGCTATTTGACCATGAAGGAGAGTGATGGGGTGCTGCGCCAGATGACCTGGCTTCCACAGTCACCAGACCTGAACCCAATCGAGATGGTTTGGGGTGAGCTGGACCGCAGAGTGAAGGCAAAAGGGCCAACAAGTGCTAAACATCTCTGGGAACTCCTTTAAGACTGTTGGAAGACCATTTCAGGTGACTACCTCTTGAAGCTCATCAAGAGAATGCCAAGAGTGTGCAAAGCAGTAATCAAAGCAAAAGGTGGCTACTTTGAAGAACCTAGAATATGACATATTTTCAGTTGTTTCACACTTTTTTGTTATGTATATAATTCCACATGTGTTAATTCATAGTTTTGATGCCTTCAGTGTGAATCTACAATTTTCAGAGTCTTGAAAATAAAGAAAACGCTTTAAATGAAAAGGTGTGTCCAGACTTTTGGTCTGTACTGTATGTGATTATACCACTTCTGTGGTATCACTGCATTTTTATCTCTAAATGTATTCTATGGGCTGAATTTCGTTATGTAAATATGTTGTTTTTTTCTCTTTTTTCTCATTATCTAGCTATCATTTTCTTCTTTTATTTTAGGACTATAGCAAATTTTCTTTATAATTGCAGGAAGTCAGTATTATAGTTTTCAGTTAAAGACATTTTTTATTTAAAATTTTAAAATAATTTTTTCTAGTTAAGTCGCTTATGCGATAATGCTGTGTTTTTTGTATTATTGATGGTTTTCACCTAGTGTTCCTGAATGTTTTCCATGTCGAGATTTCTTTTCCAGAGCCTTTTTATAGGGGTAATCTTTTAGTTATTCCCAAGATGGAAGAATAGAGAACTATGTACAGTCATGTGAAAAAATTAGGACACCCTTTGAAAGCATGTGGTTTTTTGTAACATTTTTAATAAAAGGTTATTTCATCTCCGTTTCAACAATACAGAGAGATTAAAGTAATCCGACTAAACAAAGAAAACTGAAGAAAAGTCTTTTCAAGATCTTCTGTAAATGTCATTCTACAAAAATGCCTATTCTAACTGAGGAAAAAGATAGGACACCCTTGCCCCTAATAGCGAGTGTTACCTCCTTTGGCTGAAATAACTGCAGTGAGACGGTTCTTGTAGCCATCTACCAGTCTTCGACATCGGTCTGAGGAAATTTTACCCCACTCCTCAATGCAGAACTTTTTCAGCTGTGAGATGTTTGAGGGGTTTCTTGCACGTACAGCCCTTTTCAAGTCACCCCACAGCATCTCAATGGGATTCAAATCTGGACTTTGACTTGGCCATTCCAGGACTCTCCATTTCTTCTTTTTCAGCTGATCTTTGGTTGATTTACTAGTATGTTTTGGGTCATTGTCATGTTGCATGGTCCAGTTCCGCTTCAGCTTTAATTTTCTAACTGATGGTCTCACATGTTCTTCAAGCACCTTCTGATACACAGTAGAATTCATCGTGGATTCTATGATGGTGAGCTGACCAGGTCCTGCTGCAGCAAAGCAGCCCCAAACCATGACACTTCCACCTCCATGCTTCACAGTTGGTATGAGGTTCTTTTCTTGGAATGCTGTGTTTGGTTTACGCCAAACATGTCCTCTGCTGTTGTGTCCAAATAATTCAATTTTGGACTCATCTGTCCAAAGAACATTATTCCAGAAGTCCTGGTCTTTGTCAACTTTATCTCTGGCAAATGTCAGTCTGGCCTCGATGTTTCTCTTGGAAAGCAAAGGTTTCCTCCTTGCACACCTCCCATGCAAGTTAAACTTGTACAGTCTCTTTCTGATTGTAGAGGCATGTACTTCTACATCAACAGTAGCCAGAGCCTGCTGTAGTTCTCGAGATGACACTTTAGGGTTTTTGGAGACCTCTTTTAGCATCTTGCGGTCTGCTCTTGGGGTGAACTTGCTGGGGCGACCAGTCCTGGGCATGTTGGCAGTTGTTTTGAAAGCCCTCCACTTGTAGACTATCTTCCGGACAGTGGAATGGCTGATTTCAAAATCTTTTGAGATCTTTTTAAATCCCTTCCCAGACTCATAGGCTGCTACAATCTTTTTTCTGAAGTCCTCTGACAGCTCTTTTGCTCTCACCATGGTGCTCACTCTCACTTCAACAGTCAGGAGCACACCAAACTAAATGTCTGAGGTTTAAATAGGGCAAGCCTCATTCAACATGCAGAGTAACGATCTACTAATTATGTGCACCTGGTGTGATATACCTGTGTGAGATCTGAGCCAATTTAAGAGGGAATACATGTGAGGGTGTCCTATCTTTTTCCTCAGTTAGAATAGGCATTTTTGTAGAATGACATTTACAGAAGATCTTGAAAAGACTTTTCTTCAGTTTTCTTTGTTTAGTTGGATTACTTTAATCTCTCTGTATTGTTGAAACGGAGATGAAATAACCTTTTATTAAAAATGTTACAAAAAACCACATGCTTTCAAAGGGTGTCCTAATTTTTTCACATGACTGTAAATCTGTATCTGAAGGAAATTCCTTTTGTCGAGAGGTGTGGATGAAATAAAGTGGAGTGACACCATAAAAGATATCATGTGCAATCCATCATTGTGTAGTCATTTAGTGATTTTGTTGTGGGGGAAACTTGTGTTGAACATAAGTGAGCAATATTAAGAGCATCTATTTAAGTTAATAATTCTTTCAATTGTGTCTCTGAATATCCATATACAGTGGGATGCGAAAGTTTGGGCAACCTTGTTAATCGTCATGATTTTCCTGTATAAATCGTTGGTTGTTATGATAAAAAATGTCAGTTAGATATATCAAATAGGAGACACACACAGTGATATTTGAGAAGTGAAATGAAGTTTATCGGATTTACAGAAAGTGTGCTATAATTGTTTAAACAAAATTAGGCAGGTGCATAAATTTGGGCACCACAAAAAAGAAATGAAATCAATATTTAGTAGATCCTCCTTTTGTAGAAATTATAGCCTATAAACGCTTCCTATAGGTTCCAATGAGAGTCTGGATTCTGGTTGAAGGTATTTTGGATCATTCCTCTTTACAAAACATCTTTAGTTCATTCAGGTTTGATGGCTTCCGAGCATGGACAGCTCTCTTTAAGTCACACCACAGATTTTCAATTATATTCAGGTCTGGGGACTGAGTTGGCCATTCCAGAACGTTGTACTTGTTCCTCTACATAAATGCCTTAGTGGATTTTGAGCAGTGTTTAGGGTCGTTGTCTTGTTGAAAGATCCAGCCCCGGTGTAGCTTCAGCTTTGTCACTGATTCCTGGACATTGGTCTCCAGAATCTGCTGATACTGAGTGGAATCCATGCGTCCCTCAACTTTGACAAGATTCCCAGTCCCCACAGCGTGATGGAACAACCACCATATTTCTACTGTAGGTAGCAGGTGTTTTTCTTGGAATGCTGTGTTCTTTTTCCTCCATGCGTAATGCCGCTTGTTATGGCCAAATAACTCAATTTTAGTTTTATCAGTCCACAGCACCTTATTCCAAAATGAAGCTGGCTAGTCCAGATGTGCTTTAGCCCACTTCAAGCTGCACTTTTTGTGCTGTAGGTGGAGAAAAGGCTTCCTCTGCATCACTCTCGCATACAGCATCTCCTTGTGTAAAGTGCGCCGAATGGTTGAACGATGCACAGTGACTCCATCTGCAGCAAGATGATGTTGTAGGCCTTTGGTGCTGGTCTGTGGGTTGACTCTGACTGTTCTCACCATTCGTCGCTTCTGTCTATCCGAGATTTTTCTTGGTCTGCCGCTTCGAGCCTTAACTTGAACTGAGCCTGTGGTCTTCTATTTCCTCAATATGTTCCTAACTGTGGAAACAGACAGCTGAAATCTCTGAGACAGCTTTCTGTATCCTTCCCCTAAACCATGATGGTGAACAATCTTGGTCTTCAGGTCATTTGTGAGTTGTTTTGAGACCCCCATGTTGCTACTCTTCAGAGAAAATTAAAAGAGGAGGGAAACTTACAATTGATCCCCTTAAATACTCTTTCTCATAATTGGATTCATCTGTGTATGTAGGTCAGGGGTCAACGGAAGTTACCAAGCCAATTTGAGTTCCAATAATTAGTTCTAAAGGTTTTGGAATCTATAAAATGACAACAGTGCCCAAATTTATGCACCTGACTAATTTTGTTTAAACAATTATAGCACACTATCTGTAAATCCAATAAACTTCATTTCACTTCTCAAATATCACTGTGTGTGTCTCCTATATGATATATTTAACTGACATTTGTTATTGTAACAACCAATGATTTATTCAGGAAAATCATGACGATTAACAAGGTTGCCCAAACTTTCGCATCCCACTGTATGTGTGTGCTTTACAGGGGAAATCTATGTGGGACTACATATTTGGGTAGTGCGTAAATCTTACTTTATAAGGGCTTTCAATTTTTCATTTTTACAAGTGGAGGACAATGACAGTTTGACACTGCTATAGATGGGTGAATGTTATCGTCATATAATGACGATGGGATCTGTGTGTTGTAATGTGTAACATATAATGGTCTCTTTCGGGACAAGTTCTATAAACATTATATGGATAGATGAGAGCGGGGTGGTGGCCTCGTATCGAGTGGGAGTCGGGGTGCTGGTAAAACAGCTGGACACCTACTCCCAGCCGAACGGAGGCAACCACTCCATTGTTCTTATAAGAAGCCAAAGAGTTCAAAATCGGCATTTAAGCCTTCTGGTATGAGTGTGGTGAACTCAAATATGAACTTAGATTCAATACGTGACATTTTTGCTATATGGTTTCCTCCTCTCCAATCTGTTTCTATTTTCTCTAAGGGTGCAAAAGTTAGACCTGTGGGATCTTGATTATGATACAGTGGGATGCAAAAGTTTGGGCAACCTTGTTAATCGTCATGATTTTCCTGTATAAATCATTGGTTGTTACGATAAAAAATGTCAGTTAAATATATCATATAGGAGACACACACAGTGATATTTGAGAAGTAAAATTAAGTTTATTGGATTTACAGAAAGTGTGCTATAATTGTTTAAACAAAATTAGGCAGGTGCATAAATTTGGACACTGTTGTCATTTTATTGATTCCAAAACCTTTAGAACTAATTATTGGAACTCAAATTGACTTGGTAAGCTCAGTGACCCCTGACCTACATACACAGGTGAATCCAATTATGAGAAAAAGCATTTAAGGGGGTCAATTGTAATTTTCCCTCCTCTTTTAATTTTCTCTGAAGAGTAGCAACATGGGGGTCTCAAAACAACTCTCGAATGACCTGAAGACCAAGATTGTTCACCATCATGGTTTAGGGCAGTGCTTCTCAATTATTTTCTGTCATGCCCCCCCCTAGGAAGAAGAAAACATTTTGCGCTCCCCGCGCGACTGTAAATAGTATCATTTGTCTATAAAATTGTTATAAGTACAGCCCCCAGTAATAAGAGCCCCTCTGTGTCAGTAATAACAGCCCCTCTGTGCCAGTAATAACAGCCCCTCTGTGCCAGTAATAACAGCCCCCCCTTTGCCAGTAATGTTATGGGGGGATCTGTGGATGACGGACCCTGTTATGGGGGGATCTGTGGATGACGGACACTGTTATGGGGGGATCTGTGGATGACGGACACTGTTATGGGGGGATCTTTGGATGACGGACACTTATGGGGGGATCTGTGGATGACGGACACTTATGGGGGGATCTGTGGATGACGGACACTGTTATGGGGGATCTTTGGATGACGGACACTTATGGGGGGATCTGTGGATGACGGACACTTATGGGGGGATCTGTGGATGACGGACACTTATGGGGGATCTGTGGATGACGGACACTTATGGGGGGATCTGTGGATGACGGACACTTATGAGGGGATCTGTGGCTGGCACTGTTACAGGGGGATCTGTGGCTGGCACTATTATATATGTGCCATCCACAGACCCCCCACCCCATAACAGTGCCATCCACAGTGCCCCCCCAGCCCATAACAGTGCCATCCACAGACCCCCACCCCTTAACTGTGCCATCCACAGATTCCGTGTGCCCGCCGCCGCCGTTTAAAGTTATTAAACATGCCCCCCTCACTCCTAATAGTACCGTATATCCGAATTTCTTCTGTATAATGCCGGCAGGCGGGCCGGGTGGCCGGGGCGTCCCTCAGTGACGTCACTTGTCTGCGCCGCCTGCTTCATTCATAAAGCAGGCGGCGCAGGCACGTGACATCACTGAGGGACGCCTGCCTGCCGGCATTATACAGAAGAAATTCAGATATACGGTACTATTAGGAGTGAGGGGGGCATGTTTAATAACTTTTAATTCAATAATACATTTTATATTAGTATACCGGAGGGAGCGGTGGGGCTGGGCTATAGTACAGTGACCGCACCGCCCCACCGCTATTGCCGGCCCCCAGCTTCTCCCAGTCCCTCCCCCGGCCCCCGCTCCGTACATCGCGTCCAGCTCCTGCGCCGGCCTCTGATCAGAGGAAGGGAGATGAGCGCTTCCACAATGGAAGCGCTCATCTCTCTGCCGCATAGTACACTGCGAGCTGTCGGCCGCCCGGCGCCCCTGTTGCTATGGCGCCCTGTGCGGCCACACAGCCCGCACACCCCAGAGGCCGGCCCTGAACGAGCCCCCCTTTACGGAGCCTGGCGCCCCCCCTTGGGGGCACGCCCCACTATTTGAGAAGCACTGGTTTAGGGGAAGGATACAGAAAGCTGTCTCAGAGATTTCAGCTGTCTGTTTCCACAGTTAGGAACATATTGAGCAAATGGAAGACCACAGGCTCAGTTCAAGTTAAAGCTCGAAGTGGCATACTAAGAGAAATCTCGGATAGACAGAAGCGACGAATGGTGAGAACAGTCAGAGTCAACCCACAGACCAGCACCAAAGACCTACAACATCATCTTGCTGCAGATGGAGTCACTGTGCATCGTTCAACCATTCGGCGCACTTTACACAAGGAGATGCTGTATGCGAGAGTGATGCAGAGGAAGCCTTTTCTCTGCCCACGGCACAAAAAGTGCAGCTTGAGGTGGGCTAAAGCACATTTGGACAAGCCAGCTTCATTTTGGAATAAGGTGCTGTGGACTGATGAAACTGAAATTGAGTTATTTGGCCATAACAAGGGGCGTTATGCATGGAGGAAAAAGAACACAGCATTCCAAGAAAAACACCTGCTACCTACAGTAAAATATGGTGGTGGTTCCATCATGCTGTGGGGCTGTGTGGCCAATGCAGGGACTGGGAGTCTTGTCAAAGTTGAGGGACGCATGAATTCCACTCAGTATCAGCAGATTCTGGAGACCAATGTCCAGGAATCAGTGACAAAACTGAAGCTGCGCCAGGGCTGGATCTTTCAACAAGACAACGACCCTAAACACTGCTCAAAATCCACTAAGGCATTTATGCAGAGGAACAAGTACAACGTTCTGGACCTGAATATAATTGAAAATCTGTGGTGTGACTTAAAGAGAGCTGTCCATGCTCGGAAGCCATCAAACCTGAATGAACTAAAGATGTTTTGTAAAGAGGAATGATCCAAAATACCTTCAACCAGAATCCAGACTCTCATTGGAACCTACAGGAAGCGTTTAGAGGGTGTAATTTCTACAAAAGGAGGATCTACTAAATATTGATTTCATTTCTTTTTTGTGGTGCCCAAATTTATGCACCTGCCTAATTTTGTTTAAACAATTATAGCACACTTTCTGTAAATCCAATAAAGTGAATGTTTTTCAAAACCTTACTTGATATTGTTTATGTGTTTTGATATTCATTTTTTTTAACCCTCCTCTTGTGTTAGGGTCAGAACCGACCCGTTTTCAGGTTTTGAATGTCTATAAGTATCACATAAATTTGTTTATTGCATCAAGATTTTTTTACTTTGTCAGGAACCTCTATTTAAACAATGTAATAGAAAAATAATCCTTTTTACTAAATTATAAAATACTGTGGTTAAAATTAAGACGTTTATGGTGTAAGGGTCAATTCTGACCCAGTTATAACATAGGATTATAGGACACTAATAAGTGCCAAAACTGAAATCATAAACACTCTCTCTGCTTAGTAACACTGACAGCCAATAACCTCTCAACCCTGTGAGCTGTAGTTAGGGAGGGGCCTATCTCTTTGCCTGCTTGTCTGCTTCTCTAAATAAAGTAAAGAAACATAGGACCAATACATTTCAGAGTTGCTGACTTGCAGAGTAATCATCTCCAATATGCAGCATGCAAGAGTGAGAAGATTTAGAAAGGTCTAAGGGGTCACACCAAAAATATTAAAACCAATCTTTTCAAGGATAAAGAAGCCTAACAAGGTAACCAAGAGGTAAGAAACAAATTGGATGATAAATAATTGTTCAGAGGGTATTTTATGGCTGATTTAAGACACGGGTCAAAACCGACCCGTTAACATCATGGATAGTAACAGAAAGCTAACATAAGAGGAGGGTTAAACTTATTTTTGTCCTGCCAATGTACTGTTTTTTGCAGGGACATTGTATGATGTATATTACATTTGTGCTGCTGCAGGTCAGGAATTCTTTTATTTTGTATTATAGGGAAGCAGTTTAGTTTGCAGTTGCAACATTAATTGCACCTGTAAAATCCTTTTAGTTTTTGCCATGTATTTAATGAAAATTAAATAAAAGAAAAAGAAATTAAAGAAAAAGTAAAATAAAAACTAATATCATGTGACTTGCCAGATCCACATAATGGAATCCAGTCCAGATTTCCAACTACAATCAGACACAGGGTATATAAACCATCCCAATGGCAGACAGCGGGTAACTACTGATGATGAAGGCAGCTTAGACCCCCGAAACGCGTATGGTGATAAAAATATAGACAAACCCGCAATTTAACCACTAGTTGGATATGACCATTAAATACCCTGGAAGCGCTTCCAATTATAACCTTCCCCAAAGTCCGCTAACACAGTGAACGCCAACTGATCCAAGACATGCGGGATGCCAGATAGAAAAGTGACGTCACATACACGTGGGACGCTGAAGGAGAAAATTTACAAGAGAAATCCCTGAAAGGCGCATCGGCAACTGTAACCAGCGAAATCATTGGAGAAGGTATTTACAGTCAGAGTGTGAGCCCTAATATTGTGTGGGACATCGCGCTAGGCACAACAACTGACTGACAGACCAATTTTATGTACCCTGCTAATAACAGTGACTGGCATATAATTTAAAATAAGGTGACAATTCAAACATACCATTAAGGCCTCATGCACACGACCGTTGTTTGGTTCCGGATCAGAGCCGCCAACCCATTCACTTCAATGGGACTGCAAAAGATGCCGACATCACTCCGTGAACACCTTAATCAAGCCATCGTTGATAGCAAGCAAGCTATTAACTCCATTGAAATCCAATTAAAGGACTGTCTTAAATCAGAGGATTTACAAATACTGAAAACCAAAGTTGAGAAACAATGTACAGACTTAAGGATACAAATCCAAGCTACAAAAAGAAACAAGTATATTCGGGACACCGAGGACTACTCCACCAATCGTGTATACCGGTGGCAAGACAAGTCCGGTACGGCTACTCAGAACTTCAGACGCCCAGGCCGCAGGGCAGGCTATTCATCCTCAGGATCTGGGAGCGAATCTACAATTGGCCAACAACCTTTTTTAGGGAGACGACGCCGGCCAAAAAAGCCAACACAAGGAGAGCCGGCCGCCATCATCGGAGAAGTAGATGCACCGCGAGTGACTCGCTCACAGGTACGCCCGATTCTTTAGTTCTAAACCTGTCTTCTAAGACTTTGAATGTGGCTCAAATACAGTTATTACAGAGGGGTCTATCATTTAGCCCCACTGCACCTCTTGACACCTTTAATTTGGACATGGATCTCCAACGTTTTTTCCGGTCTATACGACTTAAAGCCGGGGAGGCTACATCAGGTGATATTGGACATCCAGAAGAAACCAGAGGTTCATTGACTTTGAAACAGTTTGGGTTACGGCTGAAAAGCCATTATATGCCACCTAAGAGCGAACACCCTGTAGAAACATTTATAGAGCTAGTTAAGAGGGATATTGATAAGTTACTCGTACAGATTAAACAAGGGGGGGAATGTTACTTACATCAAAATCTTTCAACTGTGGAAAGACAGACTATTCGGCAATTATTAGATGATGAAACACTTATATTTAAACCTGCCGATAAAGGGGGAGCGTTAGTGATACTTGATAAGGACTATTATGTACAAGAAATTCTTGGACAACTGTCCGACAGTGAAACATATATAACCTTATCAAGGGATCCGGTTTTTGACATTAAGCGTGAGCTTATACAAATAGTCAATCAATATGAAATGAATGCCACTATTGATCGGAAGTTGGCAGAATTTCTTATTAAACAGCACCCTATCACTCCTGTGTTTTACACTCTCCCCAAAGTACACAAGTCTATGGAACGTCCACCAGGGCGACCAATAGTCGCAGCAACTGATTCAATTCTAACCCCACCAGCAGTTTTTCTAGAAAAAATCCTTACGCCTTTGACCCAAACAGCCCCTTCATACTTAAGGGACACTAACCATTTTTTAGAGGAACTCAGAAAAATTGAAATAAATACAGAGGATATATTGGTAACCCTAGATGTGTGTAGCCTATATACCTCTATAATACACGACAAAGGGCTAAACGCAGTAGGGAAGATGTTGGAGTACAGTGAATACACATCTCAACAGAAAGATTTTTTCCTTGCCCTCCTGACCATAGTTTTGACCAAAAATTATTTTCTTTTTCAAGATACTTACTACCAGCAGTGCCGTGGGACCGCGATGGGGTCAAATGTCGCACCGCCGTATGCAAACTGCTATATGGCTCAGTTTGAACAGGATTTTATATATCCTCATTTATTTTTTCAAGAGCATTGCATTTTTTGGAAGCGTTTTATAGACGATGTTTTTTGCATATGGCGGTGCGACATTGAGACCCTACAAGAATTCTTTTCCTTTATAAATAACATATGGCCCGAATTAAAATTCACGGCACATACAGATTTCTCTAAAATACCTTTTTTGGATACTTGGGTCATAAAGGGTCAGGATGGAGTTTGTCAAACAGATCTATATACTAAGAGCACAGACCGTAATAGCCTACTTTGCTATGATAGCAATCACCCACCGGCAACGAAAAGGTCTATTCCTTATTCTCAATTTAAAAGGGTCAGCAGGATAGTTAGTGATCCCTCAATTCGGAATATTCGCCTTGGAGAAATGACCAATAAGTTTAGGCAAAGGGGCTACCCCGAATGGCTACTTACGGATCAACGTAATAAATGTGAAACATTGCCAATCAAACGCGATATTATTTCTAAAAAACTTCCCCTAGTTATACAATATCATCCGTGGATTAACCGGGTTAGGGCGGTAATTAATAGGCATTGGAATATTATCACCAGGTCTTACCCTCGGATTACAGAATTCCAAAGTCCCCCAATGCTATGTTACAAGCGGGCAAATAATTTAAGGGACAAAATTATTAGAGCAGATGTAGGTACAGCTAAAAAGGGCCCCCGACAAATGACATTCTCTACTGTCAGGAAGGGCACCTTCTCTTGTTTAAGCTGCATCCACTGCTCCAGCATAATAAAAGGCCCATATATCTCACATCCGCATAGTGGGGAACAAATTCCCGTAAAGGGCCATTTCACATGTAACAGTTCCTTCATTATATATTCATTATATATATCTATTGAAATGTCCATGTGGACTCTGTTACGTAGGGGAGACTACAATGAGAATGAAGGATCGTTTTGCGAAACACAAATCGACCATTCGTAATGAAAATTTATTATTGCCAATTCCTTTGCACTTTTCGCAACAAAAACATAATGTGGCCCAACTTAGGTTTCAGATTATCGAGGAGGTATTACCCCCCCGAAGAGGGGGAAATAGGGTTGAGTTATTGTTAAAACGTGAAGCCTATTGGATACACCGCCTACAGACGCTGACACCCAAAGGGTTGAATCGTGAGTACGCGGTCAGCAGTTTCCTATGAGAATATATATGTATTGATCTTGCGAGTAATTACCCGTCTATATTCGTATTAATGAGAACTTTTGTCTTCATATCCTTTATGTGTTTCCACAGTGTAACTGAACTTGCGATCCCTGATGATACAGAGGGATCGCATCCATGTGTGTATTTCGGATGTTAGTAAACATACCTTGGTTGCCTTGCCAACATGACGCTTGAATCAGATGACCTGAAGTTCGATCATGTGATGAGGGGCGGGCTATTTAAACATGTCTTGGTATTCATTTCATTGCCATTTGCCATTTGCATGAGTTTGAGAAAGGCACTTGCACGTGCCGAAACGCGCGTCACTTCTATCCATAAGTGGCGAATAAAATTTTGAGAATTGTACCAGAAGGAGTGCCGACCTTTTCTTCATATTATATATCACTCCGTGTGCTGTCCGCATCCGTTGCTCCGTTCTGCGGCCCCGCTAAAAAAAATATAACATGTCCTATTCTTGTCCGCAAAGCGGACAAGAATAGGTATTTATATTGTCGGCGCCCGGTCCGTTCGGCTCATTGCGGGAGGCAACACGGACGGCTTCCGATTTTTGCGGATCTGCGGTTTGCGGACTGCAAAAAACGGCACGGTCGTGTGCATGAGGCTTTACTTTCCAACCAAGGAACTGTTTGCATTGAAAGTCATTCGAGATCTATCGACAAATTTATATTTTAGAGATTACAGAACAACATTTATGACCGAATCACCTATTGGGGAATTAATGTATAGCAATTTATGGTGGAGATGATCATTCTGCCACCTATATATTTGCACATATTTACATCTGTGACCATCCACAAAAAACTACTCCACGCCTGATTATAGGCTATTATTGAGGAATTCTACATTTTTTACTGACGCGGCATCGCAAATACAGGGAACCCCCCCCCCCCTGCCGCTTCCCTTCAAATTATATTTCTTTTTAAGGGACATTTCTCAAAATGATTTTATTATAATTTTTATGTTCAAATAAATGTATACTTCATTTATATTGCTCTCTGTGTGGTCAACCAAGTGAAGAGTGCCGGTTTATTACACTGATTATTATTATTATTATTTATATATATAAATTTAATTTAGCCTCTATTTCTGAAAAGTTTCTGCTCGGATTTGAACTCACAATTTTCTATATTAGAAGCAAGGACTTTAACCACTCAGCTATAAAGCTGAATGATAAACTATGTCATAAAAATCTCATAGTAGTTTGTCATGTAGTAAGTATTCCTATACAGCAGAAGTATAATTTCATATTTCAGTGCAGGTTAACATGTAGCTATATAGTGTAGTGGTTAAAGTTCTTGGCTCTAATGTAGAAGGTAGAGAGTTCAAATCCTGGCAGAAACATTTCAAAAATAGTGCCTAAATAAAATGTATATATTGTATTTTTTTTTTTGTAATTGTAAAAAATGTATGGCACAAAATAAATGTGTAATTAGTAAAAAATAAATAAATAAATAAATAAAATAAATAAAAAATATATATAGTCATACTTCTGATATATATATATATATATATATATATATATATAAATGCATAATATGTGGGAAACTACTACTGATGTTTTTAGCCATAATATATTTACATATATTATAATGTATTATATATTCTAAATATATAACAATATATGTAAATATATTATGGCTAAAAACATATATATATATGTTTAAATTAAATGTAGCCTCTATTTCTGAATAGTTTCTTCTGGCATTTGTACCCACAACCTTCTACATTAGAGCCAAGAACCTTAAGCCCTACGCTATACAGCTACATGTATGTTAACCTGCAGTGAAATATGAAATGATACTTCTGCTATATAGGAATACATACTACATGACAAACTACTATGAGTTTTTTCTGACACAGTTTATAATTCAGCTTTATAGCTGAGTGGTTAAAGTCCTTACCTCTATTGTATAAGGTTGTGAGTTCCAATCCCATCAGAAACATTTCAGAAATAGAGGCTAACTTGGCATTTAAATACACTGACATGAGCACACAAGGTATTTGGCCAAACACTGTGATGTGTCGAGGATCATGATGCTTGAGCCGAACTGGTGTTCGGCCGAGCATGCTTGCTCAACATTAGTAACATAGTACATAAGGCCGAAAAAAGACATTTGTCCATCCAGTTCGGCCTGTCATCCTGCAAGTTGATCCAGAGGAAGGCAAAAAAAATACCTGTGAGGTAGAAGTCAATTTTTCCCACTTTAGGGGAATAAAAAATTCCTTCCCAACTCCAATCAGGCAATCAGAATAACTCCCTGGAGTTGACAACCCCTCCCTAGTACCAGATATTAATGAAATGTATGTAAACTTTTGACTTTGCAGAAAGTAATAAAAATGCCTTAAAACATTCTTTCTCTCTCATTATTCTGGCATTAGGCAAATAATAATTATGGTAATCCTAATTAACCAAAAACAGGAAAGGTTTATTCTGATTTAATGTCAGATATTGAGAAAAACACTTTTTATATAGTATATGTAAACTTCTGGTTTCAACTATATATATATATATATATATATATATATATATATATACAGGGAGTGCAGAATTATTAGGCAAGTTGTATTTTTGAGGATTAATTTTATTATTGAACAACAACCATGTTCTCAATGAACCCAAAAAACTCATTAATATCAAAGCTGAATATTTTTGGAAGTAGTTTTTAGTTTGTTTTTAATTTTAGCTATTTTAGGGGGATATCTGTGTGTGCAGGTGACTATTACTGTACATAATTATTAGGCAACTTAACAAAAAACAAATATATACCCATTTCAATTATTTATTTTTACCAGTGAAACCAATATAACATCTCAACATTCACAAATATACATTTCTGACATTCAAAAACAAAACAAAAACAAATCAGTGACCAATATAGCCACCTTTCTTTGCAAGGACACTCAAAAGCCTGACATCCATGGATTCTGTCAGTGTTTTGATCTGTTCACCATCAACATTGCGTGCAGCAGCAACCACAGCCTCCCAGACACTGTTCAGAGAGGTGTACTGTTTTCCCTCCTTGTAAATCTCACATTTGATGATGGACCACAGGTTCTCAATGGGGTTCAGATCAGGTGAACAAGGAGGCCATGTCATTATATTTTCTTCTTTTATACCCTTTCTTGCCAGCCACGTTGTGGAGTACTTGGACACGTGTGATGGAGCATTGTCTTGCATGAAAATCATGGTTTTCTTACCTTGCAGACTTCTTCCTGTACCACTGCTTGAAGAAAGTGTCTTCCAGAAACTGGCAGTAGGACTGGGAGTTGAGCTTGACTCCATCCTCAACCCAAAAAGGCCCCACAAGCTCATCTTTGATGATACCAGCCCAAACCATTACTCCACCTCCACCTTGCTGGCGTCTGAGTCGGACTGGAGCTCTCTGCCCTTTACCAATCCAGCCATCTGGCCCATCAAGACTCACTCTCATTTCATCAGTCCATAAAACCTTAGAAAAATCAGTCTTGAGATATTTCTTGGCCCAGTATTGACTTTTTAGCTTGTGTGTCTTGTTCAGTGGTGGTCGTCTTTCAGCCTTTCTTACCTTGGCCATGTCTCTGAGTATTGCACACCTTGTGCTTTTGGGCACTCCAGTGATGTTGCAGCTCTGAAATATGGCCAAACTGGTGGCAAGTGGCATCTTGGCAGCTGCACGCTTGACTTTTCTCAGTTCATGGGCAGTTATTTTGGTTTTTCCACACGCTTCTTGCGACCCTGTTGACTATTTTGAATGAAACGCTTGATTGTTCGATGATCACGCTTCAGAAGCTTTGCAATTTTAAGAGTGCTGCATCCCTCTGCAAGATATCTCACTATTTTTGATTTTTCTGAGCCTGTCAAGTCCTTCTTTTGACCCATTTTGCCAAAGGAAAGGAAGTTGCCTAATAATTATGCACACCTGATATAGGGTGTTGATGTCATTAGACCACACCCCTTCTCATTACAGAGATGCACATCACCTAATATGCTTAATTGGTAGTAGGCTTTCGAGCCTATACAGCTTGGAGTAAGACAACATGCATAAAGAGGATGATGTGGTCAAAATACTCATTTGCCTAATAATTCTGCACGTAGTGTGTATATATATATATATATATACACACACACACACACAGTATGAATGTATATATATGTTACACTTCATTATATTTTGTGTTTTAGGTGTACAAATGTTAAGACCTAGATTGTGAACAAAGAAGAAATTACTCTACTGTAGTTACTGATTCTTTGCTTTAACTGATATAACATATAATTAATAATATAATATGAATTTTAGAGCTGTGTATTTACTAGAATTGTAGGCTTTACATATTATTAGACTGATCTCATCATTTGAACTAAAAATTTGTAGTTGCTCTCATAGAGATCATTATACGTGTAACGTTGGTAGCTATAAATTGTGCACAGTAGGCTACCGTCTTTATAAATGCACAATTAACTTAAAGGAAAAACCCAGGAGGTGTTTCATAAATTTGCTGCAGCTCTTTTTAATGTTTTGTTAATCCTCTGCTTTGCTGCGAGATTAAACATTTATAAGGTAATCGGAAAATAATGTTTGTGGGAAGTACTGATAAAATTAATAATATATTTTCATATCATGCTGTGTTTAAATCAGTCTTTGAAAGAATATCCTGTAAAGTTTGTAGCTAAAACTCAATTTTAATTATGATGTGTGTATTCTACTTTTAGCTCAATGTTAAGGGGATTATTGCTGTTTGAAACATTGATGACCTACACCAGCAGAGCAAATGCACTAAGTGAAGGGGTACAAGCCCCCTTCACTCTGCTGAATGATTGTTTACCTGGTGTTCGGAACCCCACCAATCACACATTGATATCACATACCACACCGCTGAACGGCAATTAGGCCCTAATTTTTTTTTTACTTTTACACAACACAAATAGCTTTTCAACAGATAAGTTTGCACAAGGGCAAATATATTTTTCTTTTTGCCACTAATACATGGCAAAAAGGGCTTCACAACATATAACTGCACTGCACAAGGGCAAATAGGACATACTCTATAAATATTTCCTTGTATCAAACAGCACTTGCATCAAATAACAAGAACGGTTTGCTGCAATTACAGATCTGTATAATGGCAATTTGGATCCCCAGTCAGTGCAGCAAGGTGTAATAGGATTGTTCCTTTTACCCAGTCTGTAACCTCCCCTACTGAACTCTGTTCTACACAAATGCTGTGGAACAATTCCTTCCTGTCCTTTCTTTGCACTTATATATTGTGTTTTCACCACAATCAAGTCTTTGCTATCGCTGTCCCTAGCGCCTGCAGACGTCTCTCCCTGCACTAAGTACGCTGGTAAATGGCAGAATCTAAGATGGCTGACGCTATTTATAGGGCTGTGACATCACAGGGCTGGCTGGCTGCTTATTGACTGCATGCATGACATTATGGGTGATCCCGCCTTCTCAGAGTTCCTTTTTCCATGTCCTCACAAGTGCAGCAGCCATTTAAAAAAAAAAATGGGACTCATTACCACAAAGCACAAGGAAATTCGGTTTTGGTGCAAATCGAATTTTTCCTGAAATTCGGATCAACTTCCACTTCGTCAGCTTTGATTCGCTCATCTCTAATTATCATAAATCACATAATATATAAAATATATTATATCATATATAAAAATATATTTTACATTACAGAATTGTACAAAGCATTTTTGACATGCATTTCATTCAGATCTTTTGTAGTATTAGTATTTTTTCAATCTGTTATGTGTTTGACAAGTCCCACATATATTTTATATGTTGGCTACCCACAATAAATTAGGCTAGGTATAACACAAGATACTTGAGGAGAGATTTATTGAGGCTACTTTCACACTTGTGTAGTTAATTCCGGTATTGTGATCCGACAGAGGAGAATTACATGAATCCATTTTGATTTTGCACGTCAGGTTACATCCGTTCTGTTAGTATGCGTTTGTGTGAAACCAAAACAGAAAAACATGGATCCATCACTAAATACAAGTCAATGGGTGACGGATCCGTTTTTTTAATACTCCATACAAAATGGATCAGTCACCATTGACTTACATTGTTTTTAATGCCTGATCCGTTTGTTTCCGTTTTTATGATCTGACACAAAACCGCAGCTTGCGGTCTCAAAATAGAATGCTGATGGATTGGAAGACATCCTGATGCATCCTTAACAGATCTATTTCCATTCTGAACGTATGAGGATGAAATGAAAATGTTCTGCCGGATCTCAATACCGGAAAACAACAACACAAGTGTGAAAGTAGCCTAAGACTGGTGTTTATTACTCCTGTCTTAGTAATAAATGTGCTTGATTCAGATGTGCTAGATTTATTAACAGTTGCTGACCTCTTAATAAATGTGTTGCATCTCCTGGCTTTCCATGCACCAACCATTGAAATCAATGCTAGCTAGATTCTGGTGTAGATTTCAGCTACAATTTGAACAGTGTCTAGAAAATCCAGCAGACTGCAGTAAGCCCCCCCTTCCCACCTAAACCACTTGCATTTGTTTTAATTATTTGCTGTACTTCCTTTAAATATCAAGTCAAAGAAGTAGCCACAAGATTAAATTAGTGATTCTTCTTTAGTATTTGAAATGTGTAAATTATAACAAAAGTTTTTTGTTTTTTTTATCTAGAAATCAGACAAAATTTTGACAAAAGCCCAAGTGTAATCCTTAGCTAACATTACTGATATTATAAGATTCCAGAACGAGCCTATAATCTCAAGAACTTTAAGGTTTGCTGCAACATTTATAGGATTTTGTTTCATTTTTCAGAAAATAATATATGTAAGCCTGCCATATTACATTATGATCCAAGTTACTCTATAAATAATTTCAGTATCGTAGATATCAGTAATAATTAAATTAATATAATAGTTTAAAATGTTCTTTGAAGTTTAATTAAAACATTGAAATTACTTAACTTCCTAAATAGTCATGATTCTCCATAGGGAATCTTTAATCAGAAATGGCTCTGGAAGAGAAAGGGCAACATAACATATTCATAAAGCGTAATTGATCCTTGAAGTCTCAGGATTAAAGTTATAGATTTAGAAGCTTTACATGGAGGTCACAGTCACGTAAAAATTCAGTTATAGTATGCAATAGAATAAATTCATAAAACACACACAAACTTTAAAGGGATTCTGTCACTCCCCAAAAGTCATTTTTCATTTTCAGACTAATTAAAATCCTTATAGTGCGATTATTCAATATATAGTGCTCTTACATTTTTCTGTGGCTTAGTTTCTTTAAAAAACGCACTTTTATAATATGTTAATTACCTGGCTACCAGCAAGTAGGGTGGTTGCTTGCTGGTAGCCGCCACATCCTCCTTTAAAACAAACGCCCCCTCCTCCTGTTGATTGACAGGGCCAGCGCGCGCTCTCCTCCTTCGGCTGGCCCTGTCTGCGTTCCAAATCTCGCACCTGCGACTGAAGACTGGTACGGCGCAGGGGGTGACAGAAGCCCTTTAAAAGAGGTGTGCAGATGACAGTATCATGACACAAGAAAATGCCTGCATGCCACAGTAATTTCCCAGACTACGTTTTGTGACCACTGTGGACAGTGATTGTCTGAAGCAATCGTGGGGTAGTCGGGAACATCATCACTTCAGCGCCGGAAACAAAAAACAGGGCGTGGAACCATAATGGAGTCTCTGTAAGTGTAGCTAATAGGTAATAGATCTTTTATTTTTTATCTGTTTATTGAGTTTTCCATATACCACAAAATAACATAAACATGTGGACTAGCTTTTTGCTGTTCATGTCAGAAATAGTATCCACAAATAACATGTTCCCTTACCAACTATACTTAGAGATCTGATATGACATTTTAAATTGACGCTGAACTTCCTTCCATGCTGCTATAGTATCTTTTAAGACTACACATTTTTTTATGTCCTCCGGGAATTTCGAATGAGGAAGATGTAGAAGGGATGCCAGATCCCATTGCCTTGCAAGATTACTCTCCATGCTATAACTGGAATGGGTATTAGTAAGTCCTATACAATCTGAGACATGTCAAATAAGGCACGCTAGATTATAAACCCTGCAATGTGGATACCCCATGCTGCCCTGAGATTTTGGAAGGGATAGCTTTGCCATAGAGATACAAGGTATTTTCCCTCTACATATAAAGGCAGAGAACACCTTCTGTAGGCTGGATAAATCTTTATGTGTGAGGCGTAGGAGTATCGTCTGAAGTAGTCGGGCAAAGGATATCATCTTGACTAAATAGACTACCCAAGAATGATAATGGTAGATTATCCCAGCCTTTAACTTCCATCACTATCTTCCTGATTGGAAGGGGACAATTGAGGTGATAAATGGATTCTGGTGTCTTACCCACCAATATTCCCAAATATCTAATATGATTCCTTGCTAGTAAGACTGAAAGCCCCATTTGGGACAGTTCCACTGTCGTGATATTGGCCTTTAAACTAAGAATTTCACTCTTTGAAGCGTTCACCCTAAAACTTGCCACCTGCCCAAATTCCTCCAGAATCACAAAAATCAATTTCAGATCCCTGACCGGGACTTCAAGAAACAAGAGGACATCATCAGCAAAAGCTGCCATTCCAGCTACCTCTCCCCCAACCACCACACCCAATATGCCAGCCTCCTGGAGCAGACACCAGACCAGAGGTTCCAGTGCCAGATTAAACAAATGTGGTGAGAGAGGCCATCCCTGATGTGTTCCCTTGCTCAGTAAAAAAAGGTCTGAGAGAGTACCTCCTGTGCAGACTCGAGCTCTAGGAAATTGGTAAAGGCCCCTCATGAAGAAGCAGAAGCTACCTGTGATTCTCATGGCATCCAATACCACTCCCAGCCGCCCCTCACCAAGTGTTATCAAATGTCTTTTCCGCTTCCAGCGTAAGCAGGGATGGCTGGGTGTGGCACCTAGGATGCATTCTTACCTCATCCAACACAGTCAACACCTTTTTAATGTTGACTAGTGCCGAATGTTCCTGCACAAAACCTACTTGGTGAGATCCCATTAGGGAGGGGAAATTGGAGCTAGACAATAATAGATTTCTGCCTGGTTTTGGCAACAGCTGAATATGTGCCATGTTAGTTGTTTCTGAGAGGGGCCGACCCTGTAACAAGTCATTGTACCAATTCACCAAACTGGGGCAAATACTCCCCTGAGAACCTACCTGGACCCGGTGCCTTGCCCTCAGGTAGTGCCTACATCACCCCGTTTACCTCCATTATTGTGATCGGTTTATTCAGGGATGCCTCCTGCTCAGGAGGAAGTTTCAGGATAGAGAGACAGTCCAAAAAGCCAGCCACCCTCTGTGGGTGAAAGGAGTCTCCTGAATAGAGTGCCTGAAAGTGAGAATTACAAATGTTATTAATCTCTTTATGGTTAGAGCTCAAGTAACCCCCTTCTGACCTCAGGCTGGTCACTGGCTTAATGCCCAATGCTCCCTTTGCCAGGCATGACATCAGCCTACAAACGCAAAAACACAAATGCAATCACACTCTGCAAACCAGCACTCTGCCCTGCCTCTATGCTGGATGTTGAATGAGGCATTGGTGTACATTTTGGCCAAAGCGTAATAAGCAACTCACCACGTCAAGGTCGCCTCCATGAGTGGTCCCTAACACTAGTTCCTACCTGTTGTAAGCCATGACAGCCACACAAAGTCCAGGGAGCGCAGGTACAGCATGCACGCCAAGCACACTCTGCTTTTAACCCCGTCCGGTGCCATTACAGCTTTCATCGGATCCAGGGATGCAAGTACCAACATGCATGCTGAGCCCACTATATACTTCTCCTGGAGCCAAATGGCTACTGGTAGGTGCTATATAAGCAGACTCAGTTTTATACTGACTTTAAAACCAGCCTCCAGGGCAGACTAACTGGTCAGGTCTGCATGACTGCTTGGAGATCGCCATGCCTCCAATATATACTACAAAGAAAAAAATGTGGGGGGTTCAGCCTGCACAATGTATGCAGGTGCACATTGCTATGGCGAAATACAGATATAAACGCTAAAACACAAATGCAATCACACTCTGCAAACCAGCACTCAGCCCTGCCTCTATGCTGGATGTTGAATGAGGCATTGGTGTACATTTTGGCCAAAGCATAATAAGCCACTCACCACGTCAAGGTCGCCTCCATGAGTGGTCCCTAACACTAGTTCCTACCTGTTGTGGGCCATGACAGCCACATAAAGTCCAGGGAGCGCAGGTACAGCATGCACGCCAAGCACACTCTGCTTTTAACCCCGGCTGGTTCCATTACAGCTTTCATCGGATCCAGGGATGCAAGTACCAATTTGCATGCTGAGACCACTATATACTTCTCCTGGAGCCAAATGGCTACTGGTAGGTGCTATATAAGCAGACTCAGTTTTATACTGACTTTAAAACCAGCCTCCAGGGCAGACTAACTGGTCAGGTGTGCATGACTGCTTGGAGATCGCCACGCCTCCAATATATACTACAAAGAAAAAAATGTGGGGGGTTCAGCCTACCCATTTTGTTCCCAAATTGAAAGTATTTAGCATTTCTGATAGATGTTTTATACTGCTCATCATCTGTCAAATCTGTTTGAATGTTGCCCTTACTGTGACCCAAGACGTTTTGTGAGCCGTGTAGGATCATTTGTAAATCTTGTATATGCTTCCCTTAGTGAAGTACTAGCTTATGCATACTGTGTCTGGAGAGTTTTGCATTTGTGCACTGCATAAGATATCAAATTACCTTGAAGGACCGCTTAAAATGTCTTCCAGAATAAAGCTGCCTGACTATCATGGTCTGCATTGTTGGAAGCATAGTCCAGCCACCATCCCCAAAGGATCTCACTAAACTCCTCATCCTTATGTAACCACCCAGGGAGACGCCATACAAATTCTCTGCCTGTGGGAACCTGGTCCCACAGGTGCATACTCGCTGGGGCATGATCAAATATGACCAAGTCTTCAATAGAGGTAGATGCTACCCTTCATTCCAGCTGAGAGCTGGCCAGCAAATAGTGATATTTAGGAGGTAATCTGGAGGTGGATACAATCTAAACAAGTACGATTTGTTTGTTTATAATCTTTCCCCTCTTTAAAATGGCAGACCTGGTTCTATGCAGGAATTGTTGTGCTTTTATTTCAGGTTCCTCTCTTCAGAGGTTTGGATGCTGTCTCATCTGTAGAAAGCTCTCCATAATGCAGCAGAAAATCACATTTTTGAAATCTGAGGTTTGTAAATTAACCGTTAAACAAACTCAGGCTGAGAACGTTGCAATGCCACTGCCACAGAGGCTCCCTAGAAATGGAATATGGGTTACTGCAGGTTCTGTTAGACTGAAAGTTGTTGATAGAAGACATGTCCTACAGTCTGTGGCTCTCCATAATTCATTTGCAGCACTTTCAGAGTGCAAGAGCAACATGGAGGATGGTTCAAGCACAGTGGGTGAGAAACAATCATCTCCAATGCCGACAGTAGGCAAGACTGTAGCCAAAGACAAAACGTAGAATGTGAGGACTGATGGTAAGCAGCTGTTGGTGGGCGATTTCATCATAAGAGGTGTGAGGTTTGAGGAAAATGGTGTTGTGAGATGTCTACCTGGTGCTACCGCTAGCAGGGATAGATGACGGGTCCATCTTGGGACAAATGATCTGGCTTGCAATGAGGTTTCAAAGGAGAAGGAAGCTTTTCACACACTTGGAAATTATATATGGAAGGTTGCATTGACTGTTTCATTCTCTGCAGTTTTGCCTATGCATAACCTTCAGCAGGACAGGAAGATGCACATTAAGGAATTCAATGTATGGCTTGGTGAATGGTGTCTGAACCAAGGGTTTGGCTTTGTGTCTCATGTTAGCTCTTGTTGGAATAGAAAATAACTGTACAAGAAAGATGGTTTGCATATTTCTCTCAAGGGAACGAATGTCCTCAGTGAACAGTTCCAAGTATTTGCTAGGGAGCATTTAAACTAGGAAAGGGGGGCAAAAGAGTGATAATCCAGCAGTCCTACTGCCCCCCGGAACAATGCCAGAAGATGCGAGTAGCACAAAGGTTAAGAAATTAGAAGCTCAGATTCTTGTCTACAAATGCTCACAGTTTAGGGAATAAGATCAATGAACTTAAGGCTATAATGGCATCTGAGAATATAGATGTAGTGGCTGTTACTGAGACGTGGTTCAATGGGAGTAATGACTGGGCTATAACAATACCAGGGTTCTCTCTATACAGGAAAGACAGAGAAAGCAAGAAGGGGAGATGGGTGGCCCTGTATGTGAAAGATAGCATGAAATCTAATTTGATACACGTTAGCGAGACCAATTTAGAGTCAGTTTGGGTTACCTTGCAGCTTGATAATCATAAGGTAACTCGTGTCGGTGTGATGTATAGACCACCTAGACAAGTCAAAGAATTAGATGATCTACTAGTTGAGGAAATAGCTAAAATGACATGAACGGGGAAATTATCATTATGGGAGACTTTAATCTTCCTGATGTAAACTGGAAAACCAAAATAGCTAGTTCTGCCAGGAGTACAGATATTCTAAATTCCCTACTGGGATTATCTCTACAGCAAGTAGTTGAGTAGCCAACCCGGAAGGAGGCCATTTTAGTTTTGTATTCACAAATGGGAATTTGGCATCTGATATCTAATATTAGGGGAAAGCTTGGGATCTAGTGATCACTAGTCAGTGTGGTTTACTATAAGTACAGTGACTGAGTCACACCACACAAAAACAAAAGTTTTAGATTTTAGAAAAACAGACTTTTCTAAAATTTGATTAGTGGTATATGAGTCCCTATCAGATTGGAATAGTTTCAATGGAGTCCAGGAGAAATGGGACTACTTAAAAGTGGCACTATTGAAGGCAACAGAAAATTGCATTAGGCTTGTCAGTAAAAGCAAAAAAAAAAGGAAGAGACCACTGTGGCAGAAGTGTCCAAAATCATTAAAAACAAAAAGATAGCATTTAGTAATTATAAAAAAAACAAAAAAAAAAAAAAAAAAAAAAAAAAAAAAAACGAGGATGATAGGCAAATTTATAAGATTAGACAGAGAGAGGCCAAACAAGTTATAAGAGCTTCTAAAGCACAGGCAGAAGAGAAATTAGCTCAGTCAGTGAAAAAAGGCAATAAGACATTCTTCAGATACATAAATGAAAAAAGGAAACTAAAACAAGGAATTAACAAATTAAAAACAAAAGAAGGAAGGTATATGGAAGAAGATAAAGAACTAGCTGACTGCCTCAATGAATACTTCTGTTCAGTTTTTACAAAAGAAAATGAAGGAAAAGGACCCCAGTTAGGAAAGAAGACTAATGAATCTTTTGATGCATGTGTCTTTACAGAGGAAGAGGTTCTAAGTCAGCTGTCTAAAATTAATACGACTAAGTCACAGGGGCCTGATGGGATACACCCAAAGCTATTAAAATAGCTCAGCGGCGAACTAGCAAAACCATTAACAGATTTATTTAACCAATCACTGGCAACAGGAGTTGTCCCAGAAGATTGGAAATTGGCAAATGTTGTGCCCATTCACAAGAAAGGTAGTAGGGAGGAATCGGGCAACTATAGGCCAGTAAGCCTGACATCAATAGTGGGGAAATTAATTGAAACCATACTTAAGGAGAGGATTGTGGAGCATCTAAAATACCATGGATTAAAATATGAAAAACAGCATGGGTTTACTTCAGGGAGATCATGTCAAACTAATCTTATTGATTTGTTTGATTGGGTGACTAAAATAATAGATGGCAGAGGTGCAGTAGACATTGCTTATCTGGACTTTAGTAAGACTTTTGATACTGTCCCACATAGAAGGCTTATAAATAAATTGCAGTCTTTGGGCTTGGACTCCCATATTGTTGAATGGATTAGGCAGTGGCTAAAAGACAGACAACAGAGGGTTGTAGTCAATGGAGTATATTCAGACCAAGGTCTTGTTACCAGTGGGGTACCTCAGGGATCTGTTCTGGGACCCATATTGTTTAATATCTTTATCAGCGAAATTGCAGAAGGTCTCGATGGTAAGGTGTGTTTTTTTGCTGATGACACAAAGATTTGTAACAGGATAGATGTTCCTGGAGGGATACACCAAATGGAAAAGGATTTTGGAAAACTAGAGGAATGGTCAAAAATCTGGGAACTAAAATTTAATGTTGATAGTGCAAGATAATGCACCTGGGGTGTAAAAACCCAAGAACAGAATATAAAATCAGTGATACAGTCCTAACCTCAGTATCTGAGGAAAGGGATTTAGGGGTCATTATTTCAGAAGACTAGGCAGACAATGTCATAGAGCAGCAGGAAATACTAGCAGAATGCTTGGGTGTATAGGGAGAGGCATTACCAGTAGAAAGAGGGAGATGCTCATGCCGCTCTACAGAGCACTAGTGAGACCTCATTTGGAGTATTGTGCACAGTACTGGAGACCATATCTCCAGAAGGATATTGATACTTTGGAGAGAGTTCAGAGAAGAGCTACTAAACTGGTACATGGATTGCAGGATAAAACTTACCAGGAAAGATTAAAGGAACTTAACATGTATCGCTTGGAAGAAAGACGAGGCAGAGGGGATATGATAGAAACTTTTAAATACATAAAGGGAATCAACAAGGTAAAAGAGTAGAGAAAATTTAAAAGACGAAAAACTGCTACAAGAGGACATAGTTTTAAATTAGAGGGGCAAAGGTTTAAAAGTAATATCAGGAAGTATTACTTTACTGAGAGAGTAGTGGATGCATGGAATAGCCTTCCTGCAGAAGTGGTAGCTGCAAATACAGTGAATGAGTTTAAGCATACATGAGATAGGCATAAGGCCATCCTTCATATAAGATAGGACAAAGGGCTATTCATAGTATTCAGTATATTGGGCAGACTAGATGGGCTAAATGGTTTTTATCTGCCGACACATTCTATGTTTCTACGTTTCTATCCTTGACCATGAGTTAGCTGCATGAGAGTAATGAGTATATTCTCTATTATCAGGGTGCTCCCTCCTCCAATCAGATCATTTGTGGACAAAGAGGTATGTAAAAGTGTGTCCCGTGCCCTCAGTACCATATTGACCCATAGGAGTCCCCTTCTATCCTTCTTGGCATGAAGTACAGTATTCAAGTCGCCTCTTATCACTTTAAGGGGAACTGGGTCTGCCGACAGCAGCCTGGTTACCATAGAAAAGAAAGATTGGTTAGGTCTGTTGGGACCATACAGGTTATATAGACTAATGTTCCCCATAATGGTAGATATCAGCACTTTTACCATGCGGCCCTCCGCATTTTGTTCCTCCCCTAATACCTGCAATTGCGCATGTTTGTACAAAATAATTAGTGCTCCTTCTTTACCCTGAATCACTGTAGACCCCAATACCTTTCCCACCCACAGCTTTTGCATACCCACAAAATCCTCAGCAGTCAGATGAGTGTCCTGGAGCATTGCAATATCTGCCTTTACACGCACAGTGCACACTGGTGTCGCAGGACCAGTGTGCGGTTTTGCGAGGCCCTCACGTTCCAGGAGTCAATTCGCATGTTGGTTAAGCAAAGACAAGAAGAGCCTGATATGGCATTACCTGAGACATTGGCATTTGGACCGATAACCCCCTACTCTCACCCCCTTCTCCTCCCTCTGCGCCTCCTCTACCCAGAAATAAAACAAATGAAACAATACTCTAACAACCTTAGGCTATAGCCTAGACTACTCTCCCTTCCCATACATCTACGGACGTAACTTCTTTCCATAATATAAGGCGAGAACATAGAACACCTTCATATGCCGATCCATGTTAAAAGTTCACTTGCTTCAGTACTATTGTCCTACCTATCCTAACCTGACCCTTAACTAGTCAATAAATGACCTCATCTCCACCCAATGCTTACTGAAATATGTCACAAGCTCAAACTTCCCCAAACTCCCATGCTGAGCTAATCTATTTACCACCACAAGTCCACTTCAGGGATGAAGTTCAGTCCTGTTTGTTTTTTTCCAGTCTCCTTTTTTCCCCTCTCTCTATGACACCTATTACATTGCGAGCTAGCAAGCCTGCACATTCGTTCTAATCTGACCGGAGTTAAATAAACCTGGTGTAGCCATTTAACCTGTATCAGCTGATCTCTAGCACATATGACAGTGTTTCTCCAGTTATGCATCATTATTTTTCATGTCTGTCCTCTAAACCTGGAATGTCTGCTTTCCACTTCAATAGGGCTCTGGACAACGGGGATGTCTGTCGGTTCAGCAATACTAAATAAAAGAAAGATACTGGTTTATGTACTATTGTTTGTCTAGCAATTTTTTAAAACTCTCCATATTCTATCTATCTATTTTTGCCTCTCCCAAATTGTTCAGCACAGGCATGTCTTAGTTGGAAATATCTATAAAGACAGGTCCGAGGCAGGTGAAATTCATTTTCAAATCCACATAGGGCCAGATTTATCATGACTCTGACAGCTCACTCCACTTTCACATATGGCTAAAGTCAGTTTTAGCCAAGTCAGATTTATGATCGGCCCTTTATGTGGTTTGATGGTAGCAGTTTATCCGTCAGTAAGCAGCTTTACAAAAGTCGCACATCTTTACGAAAAAGTTGCACGTTTTTATGAAAAAGTCGCATCTTCTATTAAAAAGTCTCATAAGATAAGCATGGTCCTCACTGGAGTGAAATTGCAACTTTTTTGCAACTTTTTTGCAACTTTTTTGCCACTTTTTAAATAATCCCAATAGTAAATCTGTCTAGAGATTCATTTACATAAGAAAACACGCCCACTTTCAGAAAACTGGCGAGCATAGTGCAGAGCAGAAAAAAGTGCGCAGTTTTAGCATTTGCGCATTTTTTGGGGACTTTTTCACTCCATTATTCTGACCTGAGCTAATGATAAATCTGGCCCATAGTTTTTTAAGAGTCCCCCTGAATATATATAAATCAAATACTTGATACCATGCTGTGGCCAGAACTCAAAACCCTGCATTTCTTTGCAACTCCGGTAATTTTAAATTCCTCCACAATGGCAGTACAGGAGACCAAACCTCACCCCCTCCCCTGTCCCCCCACACCCAGGCATATTGATTCCACACTTTTAATGACTGCTTTCATATTAGAAGTAAGACACCTAACTGAATAATTGTTCGCTCTGTATGGGAAGCTTGTCAAGGCCTCATAAGACCCCAGGAGTGCTGCTTCTAAGGATGCAGACCCGTTCATTTCAATGGGTCCGCAAAAAATGCGGACAGCACAAGGTGTGCTATCCGCATCCGTATGTCCGTTCTGTAGCCCCACAAAAAAAAATATAACATGTCCTATTCTTGTCCATTTTAGGCATTATTACAATGGATCCGCAAAAAAAGAAAAAATGGATGGCATACGGATGCAAAACACACATACGGTCGTGTGCATGTAGCCTAACACTGTTGCCGGATTATTGGCTTTTACTCTCATCCACCAGCTTGCATATGTTAATTGGACTGCACAATAGTATTTATACACATCCGGCAAGGCTAAACCCCCCTTGATGCATTGCCTTTTGAGAGTGTCTTTAGCTAATCACAGTCTTGTATTGGCCCAGAGAAAGAGGATTAGCATCTTGTCAATCGCCACAAAATGGGATTTCTGAGGGGTTGTTGGTGTCAACCTATACAGATGCAATACACCAGTCCTGCAGGGTGAGCGATTGTGAGGTCACAGGGGACAGTTAACAGACCGAGGGTTTCTATTGGTACTCACAGTTTTTATATACCCTGGGCAGGCGTACAGCAGTGATGGAGAGGCTGGCACATAGATCCTCTGGGACACTCTCTGGGTATAGGGACCAGGCCTGGTGGTAGTTCAGGTGCCCTGGATGTTGTGGGTTTAGTGTGCCGCTGGCAAGATCCCTTATAGTTCAGTGCCGGTAACGGTGGCACACCGATTTATTGTAGGAATAATTAAGGTACACACAGTTGTAGTGAACCAGAAGTCCTTTTTACTGAACAGTTCAACTATATACAGGTTTCGGTTAGTTCCATATGCAGGGTGTTGATAACAGGCAGGCTTCACATAAATGGCAGGCAAAGTTCTTGCAAGATACACAAAGGGAATAAACACTCACAGATCAGGCTGTACTTTCTTCAGATCCTATCTGGCTTTCTCCAAGGCCCGTATGCCCTATAGCTGGCTTTATCCTTGGGCGGGGAAACCTTCCTCTGGTATAAATCCTCTTGCTGTAAATATCCTTCTGCCCTTCAGCTTTCGACTTGGCTGGATAAATTCCCTCTGCTCTGTACTCTGCAAAATGCTAGATGTCTTCAGGAGGCAACTTCTTCTCCTGGATGCAAGCTAGGAACCTGGGCTATCTAGCTGCATGTTAGACGCTGAACTTCAGCTGGACTCTAGCTAAAGTGAACACACTGGCTTCTAACTACACACTCTCCCTCCCTCAGCTGGACCTGTCGATATATACTAGGGGGTTCCCTAGCTCCCTCTACTGCCTAGGAGGAGGAACTACACCCCTAACAGGCCTGGTACAGGCGATATCAGGAAAATACACATTAAAATACAATACAAAATACCATGACCATGTTCCACAAAAGGTGGGGAACAGCGTGGCCCAATTGACCCTTGAGTAGTGCCCACATTTACGTAGTCGGACACTACACAGATAAAGCAGCTTAGGTAGGATTATAATTTTGAAATTATTTATGCTCCCCACCAAGGACAGAGGGAGGTTCTCCCATGCCTTCAGTCTCCAGGCAATATATTTAATTGTTGGTAAGATATTGAGGGGGAAAAATTGATGAATGTCCTTATGCACTATTACCCCTAAGTATTTAAACTGGTCCACAATCATAACTTCGATTGAGGTGAGACAACCCAATTATTGTCCTTATCCACCAAATAAAGCACAGATTTAGCCCAATTGACCTTTAGGCCAGAGAACTCACCATACTCATTAACCACCTCCAGAAGTGCCTCTTGCGACTTCCTGGTATCCCCCAGATAGACTAGCATGTCACCCGCATATAATGACAAATTCTCAGTGATCCCTGCTATATTCCATCCCTCTATACCAGGCATGCTCAACCTGCGGCCCTCCAGCTGTTGCAAAACTACAACTCCCAGTATGCCTGAAAAGCCTACAGCTATCAGCCTACAGCAGGGCATTTTGGGAGTTGTAGTTTTACAACAGCTGGAGGGCCGCAGATTGAGCATGCCTGCTCTATACTATTGCATTTATTTAACAAGCTAGATAAGGGCTCCATCACCAGAGCGGGGACAGGGGACATCCCTAGCTTATACCACTATGAAGGAGGAATGATTCAGATAAGTATCCATTCACTCTAACTCGAGCTGTAGGTTGCATATACATAAGACATAACCATTTCAGAAACTTCCCTGGAAACCCAAATTTGTTTAAAACTTCCCTGAAGAAAACCCACTCCACAGAATCAAAGGCCTTCTCATTATCCAGTGAGGCTATAGCTCTGCTGCCTGTGTTGTAATTTGGAAATTAGTATAGAGGCACCTAAGATTAATATCGGTGGATTTTCCTGGCATAAAACCAGATTGGTCTGGCCCCACTATGGATAAGTTGGTAAGGCTGATTAGTCAGCCTGCATTTGTGGGAGGGGCGGAGGCTCTTCATATACGAGCCACACCCTCACTCACAGGCGCGTGTTCTCAGGTGCATAGCTGCCTCTGGGTGTCATTAGCAAACTAGCTTCTCTGGTGGTAGGATTCTTTTTTGCTCTCTGCTACCGTAGCATGCACGAGCCATACCACGTAAGTAGGTTGGGCTGGGGCTGTCTCTCTTGGCCGGTCGGAACCGACTTTGTTATTGAACGGGAGGCTTCGCCTCAGAATCTGCTACCTCAGGTTTGCTTGTTGGGGCTAAATACTTCTATTTCTTTTCAACTTTGTTTGTTGGTAATAGGAGTTAGTTCCTATAAATCTTACAAGTTTCACTTTGCTTTGTTCATCTCGTATGAAAAGTTACTTCAGCCGGTTTGCTGTAAAGGAAGAGTTACCCGGGCTGCACGTGAGGTCATGTTTGGAGATCGGACGCGCGTTTATTGTTTAGGCCTCTTGCTGTAGCTGTTCCTTGCCACATGTGTCCCCCTCCCCCGGCTACCACCATCTTTAGACTTCACATATTTCACTGCTCCATGTACTTAAAAACCCTGCCACACTTTTATGCTCTGCTGTTATCCTGAGCGGCATTTACACTTCTGGCTTTTATTTCATGTCTTATGCTGCATCCGCACGTTTTTACTGTCCAGCACTTTCCTACTGTTGGTTCGTATTCACTCAGATTGGTCTTACATTTAAGCTGCGTTCACCTGTTGGCTGTTACATCTCATTCTGTACCCAGCCGACAGCCAAATCCGTATTACACGCCTGTTATTACATGTTGTGTACTCGGTTTACAGCTGCTACTGTTATTCCATTTTTATTTTTGGGACGCACCACCCTGGTGTTCACACCTTGCTCCACTCACAACCAGAGCTGCGTTCATGAGACGACTGGTATACCATGTTTGCTCTGCTCACTGTAAGAGCTGTGTTTACACGTCTGCTGTCACAACATGTTCATACTAGGCTTGTTTCAGAGCTGCATTCACTTTCACTGTTACATCATGTTTATGCTCCACTCACATTTAAAGCTTCTGTTCTACCAATTTCATTCTCGGCCACACCCAGAGGTGCATTCACACTACGCTGTCAAATAATTTTTTGCACTCCACCCTCGACCAGAGTTGCATTCATACGTCTATCGGTATATCAGGTTTACTCTACTCGCACACAGAGATGTGTTCACACGTCCTATGCTACTACAAGTTCTTTCAAGGCCCATTTCAAGAACTGCATTCATGTCGCTGTTACATCTATGTTATGCTCCGTTCACAACCAGAGCTGCTGTTATACCAAATTTCATGCTCTGCTTATACCCAGAGTTCACACTTCCACTGCTACACCAGGTCATATACGTATGGCTCACGCCATGAGGAATTGGCACGTATGGCTCCCGCCATGAGGGACTGGCACTCATGGCTCCCACCATGAGGGACTGGCACGCATGGCTCCCGCCATATGGGACTCACTGGAGTGGCTCTTGGCTTAGAGGATTTCACAATTGTCATCGACATTGGTAGGTCATACGGCCATCTGATACTATTTTTCTATGGCACACCTTTCAGAAGTTTTCTTTTGTTCATTTATATTTTGCAGACTAGTACTTGCGGATCATTTCAGCCTCATTTCATTAAGAAGCTTTACCCCATGTCTTTGTCTTTCTAGGTTATCGAGTCCCGGTTGATTACTAAAGCCGTCGGGTTAACCCCAATCTTTTCCCCAGTCGTCCTTAATTCTAAGGTTTGCATCCCGGTGGCTGCCCAGCCCCATGGGCCCCTGGAGGTTGCTTTGGCCCCATGGCTTCAGGGGTCCAACCAATGGTTGTCTGTCCACCTGTGCAGCTATGCTTTTGGTTTCTTTACCTGCTTGCCAGCTCATGTTATTTAGGTTTCATTTTAGTTAATGTCCGTTATTATCACCATTTTCTGTCACGTTTCCCTTCGTCTTTTCAGGTCATGTAGTTGAATTCATGTTGGGGGTCACCTTTCACGTCGGTCAGGTCTCGTTCCTAACAATATTTTGCCTTGCATGTTATTCAGGCCACGTAGTTTATCTTAGGTATCGCCTGCCACATCTGTCAGGCTTATGGTTTAATTTCACCTGCACCTTATTCAGGTCACTTATTATAGTTATAATTTCTTGATTAAAAATAAAAAATAAAAATCGGCCCTATGGCTTCGGGGGCCCGATGACTGTTTTCAGTCCTGCTGGGCTGATTGCCTGGTTGGTTGTCCATCTGTGCATCTGGGCTGATTTGGCCGTATGTATCACATACATACCTGCTTCCCTAATTTCCTAATAATCCTTGTGGTCGTGGCAACCAAGAGAATGCACCCCGTCCCACCTGATACTACCTTGCCCCTAAGCGGTTAGAGTTATGCCGCAACCGCGCCGTAGTAGGGACACCTGAAAGAGGGCATCCCCTTTAAGAGTAGTGGATAGTAAGGGTGGGTGGGTGGGGAAAACGCTGTAACGACATACAGAGTGAGAGGGATGCTGACTGTTGAAGTAGGCAGCCATGCCCCTCCCACAAATACAGGCCAATGAATCGGCCTTACACTTGTGGTCGTGGCAACCAAGAGAATGCACCCCGTCCCACCTGAGACTACCTTGCCCCTAAGCGGTTAGAGTTATGCCGCAACCGCGCCGTAGTAGGGACACCTTAAAGAGGGCAAAAGACATACTGAGTAGCAGGAGTAATTATTACAGCATAGATCACAAAACCAGACTTTGGAAAGCTATTGACATCTTAGTTTTGGGGTAAGGTATATAGCGGCTAAAAACACGAGGAGCGCCAACGACCCAACTTCTGGATGGCATGCGCTGGTACCTGATTCTTGTAGGCTGTGGATGCTGCACCTATACAAATAGATGTGCTGAGATCGTAGCTGGGTCGCCGCCCAAACTGGCAACTAAGGAGCGTATGTGAGACATGAACTGGTGAGAAGCGAGCGGTACCACCCCGAATGGCAATAGTGGACTATCTGACCTGAACCCAGCTAAGGCTATCTGCAGCTGATGAAGAACTCTGACAGGGCACCATCGATGAGACATAGGGAACTAGGACGTTGGGACTGGGGGACCTGTCTGCAAGGTCTTGGATGTCCTCAGCAGCAGCACGTAACCCTCGGGACCCTGGACCAACTGGCTGACTGTGAGAAACTTGCTACTATAGGGGAACAAGTAAACTCCCCAGGCCTCAAGAAACCATAGAAGGCTAAATAAACAGCGGATTTAAGCACCAGGCTGCGCAAAACCCCGAAAGAGTTCCTATCCAGGATGTCAGATAGGTTACGAAAAGCAGTCCAGTAACAGCTTGTCTGCGTACTTGGCCTCCTGGTCCACATCTGCTCAAACCCCTCAACGTAGCTTTGACAGCATGCACAGAGAATGCAGATGCCCGTTCAGGATGACTGACAGAGAGGAAATGCTGCACCCCCGACAAGTACGACTTCACCGTGTTGTTGTCACGGCCATGGTTATGGTCGTGACTCCTTGAGACCCGCATGCATTTGCCCGCGGTCTTTTCCTTGTCAATCACAGGTGAGGGCCAGTATCTTGCCTCATGTGTGGTTGCCGCTGGCAACTTGTGGTTGTTGGGCAGTGAAGCAGCCGGAGCTGGTGGCTGGGCGGCTCGCTGTCCATGCGTGCGGTGGTCTTTGGTAATGTGTGTATGTTATGCACTTTTGTATGTCTGGTGTGCACTTGGTGTTATGTTTGGTGTGCACTGTGACATTTTCCCTTCACTGTAGCTGCCCGTAGCAACGTTTGGTTTGATGTACATGTGGTGGCAGTGTCTCTGCCTTTTGGCCGGCTCCCAGGACACGTTTGCCACACATGTCGTTGTCATCGGTAACAGCTGCAGTGAGTATTTGTGTGTATTTCCTTTTATGTGGTCTCACTACACTTCCTGGTGTTGGAAGGGTTAATTCCCTTCTGTGTGTGTGATCACTGGGTGTGTCTGTGTGGGTGTGACTACTTGGGCCTATAAAGCCTCATTGTCAACTCCAGTCCGAGGGGTACTTCAGCCATGACTAGCTGGAGTAGCCTCCTGTGTTATTTCACCTGCCAGTGGGGCCACCCTTGTGGTCATAAGTTTAAGTTTATGTGTGATGTTTAAGTTGATATTTTCCTTTATTATTCAGTGTAGCTATGGATCTGGGTTCCTGTGTGTGGATTTGTGTGTGTGCTGAGTTCTATTTTGTATTGTTGTGGACTTCAGCTTGCCTGCACACGGATCCAGTCAGCAAGGCTGTGGCAGGTGGTTGGAACTAGTTCAGTTCACCTGCCATATCCATAGGCCTGTTTCTGTTCCCCTTTTTCCTGCAGCTTGGCCAGTGAGACTCCTGTTCCTCCGTGTCCAGAAGGAACAGGTCGTCTTACCCTTCACTCCTAGTTCAGGGACCGGCGGAGGGTGAGTAGGGATCCGAGGTTCCTGAGCATGGGCCCTCCTACCTTCAAGGTCGGCCCATGCAGCTAGGAGTTAGGGACGGATTAGGGATGCGTTAGGAGGTGACCTGCTCCCTAATTCTCTGGTCCTGGCCGAGCAGTGGTTAACATCTTCTGGCATCGCACGGCTGAGGGTTTTCCCCATCCTCAGCCTTGACAGTTGTGGGACAGCTTGAGCTCTGAGTGGCAGTAGCCAATGAAGGCAAGGATGTATTCAACAAAACTGGACTCTCTTTGAGGGCATATTCCCTAAAACCTGCAAATGCCCTCCACCCAGTGTGATACGCCCTAGTTGTATACGGCGAAAGGGGCTTGGCTAGTAAGGAGTAGGCCGTCTCTAGGTGACCATTTAAACCAGTATTAGTGACTCGTGAAGGGGGACGGTAGCGCCCACAACATCCGCCTATGGCTTGACCTGCAAAAAGGGAGAAATTAGCCCTCGATAAAGCTGCCACATTTTGAGAACCTGGCACATGCGTACTACTAACACAAAAATGATGTCGCAAGGAGAGTTGAACTAGACGTCTCAAGAGACATATGACATAAGACGACTTAGACAACCCATTGGTTAATATATCTACCACCGCAGCGTTGTCGGTTACAAACAAAACAGTGCGATTTACCAAGCTGCTGCCCCAAACACGGGCGGCCACCACAATGGGGTACAGCTCGAAAAGTGCTGAGGTTTGCAGGAAACCTGGGATTTGTCTCACCTCAGCAGGCCACTCGCCTGCGACCAAGTGGGTGCCAAAATAGCAGCAAAACCTGAGCTAGCAGGTCTCTTGAGGGAGACCGGGACACCTAACTGGGAAAACAGATCAACAATCTCCCCAGCCCTAAGGGGGCTGACCCTGGCCTCTAGATCAGCAGGAAGTCATCTAAATAATGAATAACAAATTCAGAGCGTACCTTATATTCTAAAACCCAATGGAGGCCTGAGCCAACTGATCAAAGAGCCACGGGCTGCTCCTAGAACAGAAAGTGAGTTTGGTGGGAAAGTAGTATCAATAGAAGAATACCTCATGCCCACTTCCTCTGAAGGAATGAGGAAGTTAAGACTAGGGACGTGGGAACCATGTGGGGCTGACAGGTCGATGAAAAGTCTCTCCTTCTTGCTAAACGTACCTGTGACCACCCCATCGGGACTAACACTCCACCGCTGAAAGGGGGGCACTTCAAAAGGACCGATCAAAACCCTTCTCCAACTCGGTTTCAAGAACAGACACCCAGAAAGTAACACCCAGAGGGTGACCACGCACTTACCTGCTCAGAATACCTACGGACTGACAACCGCAGAACGGTAGTAACACGGCTCGACCTGGACGTGAGACGGTGCATGAGACACAAACCAAGCTTCCTCCCCCCTCCCCGACGTGTACCCCTACTACCTTGCCGATGAGCCAAAATTCAGGATGTAACTTGACAAGGTTTGGACCTAGAAGCAAAACAATTAAGGCATCAACAAGGCATCAACAATGTATTGTGCACATGCATTCGTCGTAAAGAACCATGCAAACAAGTAAAAAAAAAAATTTCTATTTTTTTTTTTACCATTAACCCTTGCCAATAAGAATTGACTAACCTGGGGGGGGAAGCTACCACCGCAAGCTGCGCCGACTAAGCCCCTGTACTGGCTTGACACTGAGATGAGTGAACCTCGGCTCCTGACCAGCAATCCCAGCTAGGATTTACTACGGTGGACCAGGTCTGTAGAGCGTGCAGTACTCTGTAACCCACCTCTCCCCGGAGACCTAGTACTCACCTGTATGGACTAATTAATCCCCTGTGCCTAAATGACCCTCTTGGCGACCTTGTGTGCAGCCGGCAGAAGGAAGCTAGCCACCGGCTATGACCTGCTCTCCCTGAACGGCCTGGTTCTCTCATCCCTGATCCCTGCCTCACTAACTGCACGGCGGCCCGTGCCAGACTTTAACGAAGATAAGGAGCGGGGCCACGGTGTCCCCTGCGTCCCTACACGATAACCGCGTGGGGAGCAGCGCAGCTCCTTGGCAGAGTGCACCAGTGCAGGGGAACCCCCATCAGCCAAGGGCCGACCCACCGCCGGCTGGACACTCCTGCCGCGTGGGGAGCCGCGCAACTCCCTGGCACCATGAACCGGGCCAGGGGGAGCCCTTTATACACCGTGGCCCCCGCCCCCCATCAGCAAAATTTGTGTGCCGCGTGGAGAGCTCATGCTGCTCCCTGGCAGATTGCACCAGTGCGGGGGTGCCCCCCATCAGCCAGGGGCCGACCCACCGCCGGCTGGTCACTTCTGCCACGTGGGGAGCAGTGCAGCTCCCTGGCATTATGAACCGAGGCAGGGGGAGCCCTACTTCCATCAGGGGCTCAGCCCCCCCACCGGTTTTGAAGTTGATGCCGCGTGGGGAGCCACAAAGCTCCCTGGCAGAGTGCGGGGGTGCCCCCCATCAGCCTGGGGCCGACCCACCGCCGGCTGGTCACTCCTGCCGCTTGGGGAGCAGCACAGCTTCCTGGCATTATGAACCCTGGCATTTTGAAGTCGATGCCGCGTGGGGGGCCACGAAGCTCCCTGGCAGAGTGCACCAGTGCAGGGGTGCCCCCCATCAGCCAGGGGCCGACCCACTGCCGGCTGGTCACTCCTGCCGCGTGGGGAGCAGCGCAGCTCCCTGGCATTATGAACTCTGGCATTTTGAAGTCAATGCCGCGTGGGGAGCCACAAAGCTCCCTGGCAGAGTGCACCAGTGCAGGGGAGCCCCCATCAGTCAGGGGCTGACCCACCGCCGGCTGGACACCCGTACCGCGTGGGGAGCCGCGCAACTCCCTGGCATTATGCTCTGGTGCGGGGGAGCCCCCCTCACCTAGGGGAACGAGCCCCCCGCCGGCCGGACTCTAACATTGTGCGCTGCAGAGAAGCAGCTTCTCACCCTCACCGACGTCAGGATATCCAGGTATGCTGAACTCCTCTCACTGGGAAGCCAGGTGTGGCTCATCAAACGCTGTAATGACGTACAGAGCGAGAGGGACGCTGGCTGTTGAAGTAGGCAGCCATGCCCCTCCCATAAATACAGGCCAATGAATCGGCCTTACACATGTTGATCGCTCACTTTGTTTTGATCGTAACTGGTCCGGTTCGCCCTACAGCATCATTGTCTTGCCCTACATATTTTGTCTTGCTTTAATTGTTCATGCTTTTGTTCAGGTCCTGCCAGAGGAGGAACAAGTAGGGTAATTCCCTCTAGCATTTAAGTCTCTGATCGTAGTCGATCATATCTTGTCAACCAGGTCCCCGCGCAAAGTATTTGCCTTTTTACCACGACCAGGAATTCATTGCAATTGCATTCCCTCACTCATGGGAGAGCAGAGACAGAATCTTGTATATTATGGCTTCGTAGCTTCTTGCCGCACTAACCTCAGACTCCCTACAACCACATTGAATCGGGTTTTGGACAAGGTTCAGCATTTCCTCACGGTAGAAGATTCAGATAGTAGGTCGGTCTTCATGTCTCAAGCATTAAAACAATTCTCAGGGGCACACAGTAGAACAACGTGCGGACCACGGCTAGCAGATAGCTGTTGTCTGGGAAACAATTCAAGGATTCTCTTCCTATCTACATAGTTCTTTTTGGCCCTCATTCCTGCATAGTCAATGCCCTAGCCTCAGGAGATCGTGGGACCGAAACCTAACTGCCTAGACCAGTGATAGGCAAACTGCGGCTCTCCAGCTGTTGCAGAACTACAACTCCCAGCATGCAAAGACTGCCTACAGCTTTCAGCCTACAGCAGGGCATGGTGGGAGTTGTAGTTTTGCAACAGCTGGAGAGCCGCAGTTTGCCTATCACTGGTCTAGGCAGTTAGGTTTCAGTCCCACGATCTCCTGAGGCTAGGACATTTCCAGTACTCCCTAGAACCAAAACTTTACAAGGTTCAGTTGGTTTTCATGATCCATTAAACAACGTATTCCCGGTCCTCCATTCCGCCCTGGGGCAGTATCCACAATATTGAGCATCATGTCTCTGGCCTTGTCATCCACAAGATGGGTTGTAGGTCTCCTTTTTGCCTTGCCTCATACACCCTGAATATTTCGCTCTTGCAGTTGGCTTGGGGATTAGTTTGCACATGCCACTCAAATTCCTTTTCTACCCTACTTGGCTTGGTTTTTGCCTACTTATATACCCACGATCATGGCTTAAGGCACAGAACAAGCCATTTAGTCAGGTTAGCTAAGACACGCCTAGCTGGGTTAGGTTGTTCCCGTTGTTTCTCTCCCTAGGGTTCTTCGGATATCTCTTGGCCGTAGCCATGACCACAAGTTGGTAAGGCATATATATATGAGCCACAGCCTCACTCACAGGCGTGTGTTCAAAGGTGCCCCACCCTCCCTCCCTTATCTTCTCATTTCCACAGGGTATGCCCACTTATAGGCCTACCCATGATCATGGCTTAGGGCACACAACAAGCCATTTAGTCAGGTTAGCTAAGACACGCCTAGCTGGGTTAGGTTGTTCCCGTTTTTTCTCTCCCTAGGGTTCTTCGGATATCTCTTGGCCGTAGCCATGACCACAAGTTGGTAAGGCATATATATATGAGCCACAGCCTCACTCACAGGCGTGTGTTCAAAGGTGCCCCACCCTCCCTCCCTTATCTTCTCATTTCCACAGGGTATACCCACTTATAGGCCTACCCACGATCATGGCTTAGGGCACACAACAAGCCATTTAGTCAGGTTAGCTAAGACACGCCTAGCTGGGTTAGGTTGTTCCCATTGTTTCTCTCCCTAGGGTTCTTCAGATATCTCTTGGCTGTAGCCATGACCTTAAAATAACCTTGCCAGCCGTATAGCCAAGACCTTAGCCAACATCTTAGCATCTACATTTATAAGAGAGATAGGCAGATATGAGCTACACTGATCAGGAGGCTTCCCCGCTTTATGGATCACCACTATAGTGATTTCAAAAAAAGAGTGTGGCAACTCGAATGCCTCTAGGGCATATTCAAATCGAACTTAAACGATCACCAAGTTCTTTATCGTATAACTCATACCACTCAGTAGGGAAACCATGCAGACCAAGAGTCTTGTGAGGGGCCATAGAGCCTATTGCCACCCAGATCTCGGTAGCAGAGATTTGAGCATCCAGAAGTTCTCTATCCCCCCTAGACCGCCTTGTGAACTCAATCGGATCCAAGGAAACCTTCAAGTCATCCGCCTCAGGAAGATAGTTCGAAGTATACAGCTTAATATAGTATGAAACAAATTGGGCACATATTTCTTCCGGTTTAGACACCACCACTCTGGAATCAGACCTAATTGCCTGAGGGGTTTTCTACCCTGGCCAAATACGACAGTGATTTCCCACTTTTGTCTCTGTCTGAAAAAATAATCTGATGACTCGCAAAAAGCCCCTTCCTAGTATACTCAGTGAGGTGTAACTTGTAATCTCTCTAAAGAGATAACCATTTCTCTTGTAACACATCACTAGGATCATTAATATATGCTTCCTCTGCTTCTGCCAGACTAGATTTCAGCCGGCTTCTCGTGCTTCGCAATTCAGCCCTATGAGTAGCAATGGTCGAAATAATGACACCCCTCATCACCACCTTACACGTCTCCCATTCCGTTAATGGATTTGGAGACCCCTCATTAGCTTTCCAATACTCCTCCATTTCCTTTCTACAAGTGACTTCCACCGGGAGTACTTTTAACCACATAGAATTTAGTCTCCATGTCTTGGCTGGGCACACCAAAGGCTGGGACAGCAGCACCTGCATTGGGGCATGATGCAATATTCCTCTTGGTAAATAGCTAACTTCTCTTACCATGTGTAGAGAATCGGGGCTACCAAATGCTAAGTCTATATGTGACATAGTGTTGCAAGAGGTCAAATAACACGAGAACTGCATGGCGTTGGGGTTCCTCCATCTCCACAAATCCGCAAATTATGCACAATCGCCCAATTATATAGTGATGGATTGTGTCTGTTTGGAGGCTTGAACCTGTCAAGTTGATTGTCCAGGACTACGTTAAAATCCCCTAGTATAATAAAGGGGGCTTGGGGCAGTTGTGAAATCTTAATCATAATCTCATCCAGTATGGACCTAGAATAAGGGGGAGGTATATATAGCCCCACTATTGTCATAGGACTACCTCGTATCATACCATATAGGATCACAAATCTACCATGAGGGTCTATCGATACTGTGTGCAATTGTAGTGGGGTTCTCTTACTGACAAGGATGGATACTCCCCGCGTTGCATTAGTGTATGTCGCATGATGAGTCTGTCCCACCCAAGAGTGTCGCAGAGACAACACCTTTCGGTCCTTAAAATGCGTCTCCAGTAAAATAATCAAATCGCATTCACACCAGTTTAAAACTAAACCATAACTTCTCTTACCCCCTCCCTGCCCACACATCCCTAACCTGTCTTGGCCTCTGATTCCAATCTAATATACAGTGCCTTGCAAAAGTATTCACCCCCCTTGACTATTTTCATATTTTGGTACATCACAGCCTTAAGTTCAATGTTTTGTTAATCAGAATTTTATGTGATGGATCAGAACACAATAGTCTAAGTTGGTGAAGTGAAATGGTAAAAATATATAAATACAACTATTGTTTAGAAATAGAAAACAGAAAATTGGCAGGTGCGTATTGTTGTGGAAATTCTATTAGGATGTGTATTTAATATATTGTGTATTGTCATCATGTGTCTCAGTAGTAATGGTAGATTATTGTATACATGTGTTTGTTAGATGGTGTGTTGTCTTCCTATGTCATCACTTCCTGTATGTCATCACTTCCTGCATTCTTGTCTTGGGCCAGCCCCTTTTACACCTTTTGTTAGTTAATAAAGGCAGACAGGGCAAGGAGGAGGGAGGAGTTGCTCAGAATTTCAATCAAGATGGTAGCACTTGGGTCTTTCTCTAACTGCGGCTGATGGAGGAATGCATTTACCTTTTCCTTACACAAACTTTGATGCGAGCTGATTACAACTAGTAATATTTGTCTACAACAGATGGCGATCTCAGGAAGGAAATAATTTTTTCCCCTGTTATCAGCAGAACTTAAAGGAGACACAATTTAATTTTCAAAAAGCAAAAAAGGCCGGCATAAGGTAATATTCTTTCCCTTACTCTCATTTTTTAGAAAGTTTTGCTCTTTGAGAACTGAAATCTGTGTACTCCAATCTGCTGGTATCAGAAAAAAAAAAAAAAAATCTATTTAAACAACATATGAGGTTGTTGTCTGCTGCATCAAGGGGTGTAAGGATAAGGTAAGCGTTTTTCCGTTGTGTTGATTGTACAGAGATTGTATGATGAGCAGTACAGGGAATTGTGTTTTTTTGTAACTTCTTAACTTTTATGTTACTGTGATTTTATACATTTTAAGCAGAGCCCTTGTAGCACGCAGTGGATTTGTTGCTGGAGTAGGGTTCCCACCCCTGTCAATAGTACATACAAAGACTCCAGCCGAAATTGTATAAAGTGCAATTTTCGTTTTATTTAGTACACAATGGTAGTTGCTACGGCGAGGTCAGTGACATTTCGGCACATCCGTGCCTTCATCAGACTGTAGCAAAAAAGAATAAGATAAACATACAGTAAATATATCTGGTATTTACATCAATATCCATATAGAAATGCTATATCAGCATAACAAAATACAAAGAAAGCATATAAAGTTTCTATTGCTGAAGTTCAAGCATGGAGAGGGCTGTATTGGGGAAGGACACAGCCAGTAGTAGTCATCCTCTAATAGAAGGTGGGTATATCTGTGATCAGTTAAATTAATAATAACAGAGTAGCCGTTTGATATAAGTTAACAGTTCCTGTCTATATGTCACCAGAGTAGTAGGTTTGAGAAAATATAGTCATAGTCAGTAGTGGTTATAAATATGTAAGAACATGGTGGTCCAGATTCTCAGGACTAACTTCCTAGTGCCGCTTGAGGTACCAACGATAACAGCTGTGGACGCAGTATAGAGATAAACATGCGGTTGTACCACTAAGAAGAGGTACAACCACATGTTTATCTCTATACTGCGTCCACACCTGTTATCGCCTGTACCTCAAGTGGCACTAGGTAAGTTAGTCCTGAGAATCTGGACCACCATGTTCCTACTTATTTATAACCACTACTGACTATGACTATATTTTCTCAAACCTACTACTCTGGTGACATATAGACAGGAACTGTTAACTTATATCAAACAGCTACTCTGTTATTATTAATTTAACTGATCACAGATATACCCACCTTCTATTAGAGGATGACTACTACTGGCTGTGTCCTTCCCCAATACAGCCCTCTCCAGGCTTGAACTTCAGCAATAGAAACTTTATATGCTTTCTTTGTATTTTGTTATGCTGATATAGCATTTCTACCTCTAGATTTTTCCTTCAAGTTGATGCGTTTGTAAACCCACGCAAACACACATACGCATAAAAAACAGTCGCTATCATGGATATTGATGTAAATACCAGATATATTTACTGTATGTTTATCTTATTCTTTTTTGCTACAGTCTGATGAAGGCACGGATGTGCCGAAACGTCACTGACCTCGCTGTAGCAACTACAATTGTGTACTAAATAAAACGAAAATTGCACTTTATACAATTTCGGCTGGAGTCTTTGTATCTACTTGTGATTTTATAGAGGTTTATAGAGGCAGCAATTGGTTTTAGTGTGTGTATGACCATGTGCTTGTCGGCCTTCTTTACCATGCTTGTCGGCCATCTTTAAGTTTGTCGGCCATCTTAGTTAGTTTGCTATGGAAAGCGATTTGATTTTGTTTTGATAAGTTTTGTGCTGGATATCGGTTTAGTGTTCGGTTGTGGTATAGCGCAGTGACCAGTCTGATACAGGAATCATTGTGTGAACATTAGTGGCAGTTTAGTGGTGAAATTGTCCTATAGTTGATGATTCTGCTTAATGTTTGTATATCTGTGGCTGTTACACTGAATTGTAGACTTGTTTGGCATAATTAATACGGGTACTGCAGTGTAGAAAGGTTCTGTGCCAAAAGTATTGGGACAACTCCTAGTAATTGGTACTAGTGTTTTGTTTTTGTAGCAACCATTGTAGTGTTTGTTTTTTGGTTCAATGGAAAGTATTTTTAAAGAAGTAGCAAAGTTGAAGGACACGGCAGCCATTCTTCAGGCTATGCACGGATCTACTGATCCATGGCTGCAGGCCCAGAATTGTGTCGCAAAACTGATCAGTACCAAAAAATGGCGCAAAAGGAAAGGCAAGTATGCTCTGATTTTTCCTGCTGGGTGGATAGCGGATAAATATCAGGAGTCTTGTAGGCTGAAGCTGAGTTTGGAAGGAGAAGTGGAAGATTTAAAAGTGGAAATTGTTAAATTGAGATCTCTTGTCCAGCAGGCAGCTGAAGCTAGCGCTAATTATGAATGTACTTTCAGGTGTAATACTGAGCTGTGCAAGGAAAATGAAAGCCTGACGAAAACAACCGTTGGAGAATAATGTGTCTGGGATTAGAGGCAATGAATGGGCTGAAAGCATGGAGAAGTCTGAGGACTGTGGGTCGCATGGTGGATCTGACTCAGGAATGGAGATGGACAATGTGTCCGACCCTGGAGTTGGACGTATTCACACAAGGCCAGAAGATTCCTCAGATGAGTCCGTGGTAAGTGGACTCAATACAGATAGTAGTGTGAGATCTACTCATGCTAGGATGGTTAATGTTGTGCGCTAAGTCAAATCGCCTTGTGCAGGGAGGCGAGCTATTCTTTGTTTCGCATGCAGGGAATACGGGCACATTGCACGATATTGTGACGTTGCTAATGGCAACAGACACAGGTATGTTAAGTACCCCAGAACCACACCTAGAAGTGAAGTGGTTTATTCAGCAAGGTGGGGTAATGGTCCCAGACATGCTTCTTTGCAAAGGCAGAGAACCCAGGGACAGCCAAGGTCATGGATCAATGAAGCGGATTTTAAATCACAATATGAATGGTTAAAATGTGAAAGAAACCGGTTTTGGGACCTTGGGAGGTTAAATCCTGCTTCTCTGGTCAAATGAATCTGAAGCTGTTTGGGGCTGGGCAAATTAACATTTCAATTACTGGGTGGGTCGAATTTCTCTTGTACGGTTTCAGGGGAACCCTCCCGGACATTGATTAGTTAATTCAGTCCTATACAATTGTATGTGTTCCTAAGGTTTTAGTTTTTGTATGCGTTTTGGGTTAAGGTTAAAATTAACTTTTTACTAAAGCTCAATGTATGTAATCAAGATTTTTTTTTTTTCTGTTATATTTGTCTATTTTTGTTTGGGTATTTCTTTGATTTAATTTATATTTACATTTTTCTTCTTTTACTCATTTTAATTTTTTAGTTTTTTTATTGCATATTTGGTGCTTTTCTCTCTCTCCCTCTCTTTTCTCTGTAGATTTGGTTAGGAGTACTGGGGGTCTCATGATATTGTGTGGGAACTACTGTCTGAATTCAAGGGCTGCTGCTGAGTGAGAGGTTTTTGATCAGTCACTGCAAAAAGGGCTTTGTGTGCTGTTCAGCTTGACTATATAGAATCATATCGGCAAAGGAAAGTGAGATGATGAGCATTTTTTTTAAGGAGACAAGGTGATATTTATCGCCTGGGCACACCAATAGCTGTGTGAGTAATCCCATTCCCCACAGGAGTACTGTGTGTTTGTTTTCTGTGCACCCCTCGTCCCCACAGAAGGTACTGTGTGTTCTCTGTGTACCCCTCGTCCCCACAGAAGGTACTGTGTGTTCTCTGTGCACCCCTTTTTCCACTCCAGGTCAATTGGAAGCCCTATCCTGTGGTCAGGTCACTATTCAGAGCCAAAACCGAGGCTGGTATATCTCATTAGGAGACTCAGAGGGCTGCCGTGTGTCGGCGAGAGCCCTTTTCCTCACACTGATTACTCCTTTTCCTGAGGTCTAACTAGGGTGAACAGAGTCTGTGTGCCAGTGCCAGAAACCCTAGGGCAACTCAGAGGTGAACGAAGAGGAGTAACAGCCGCCCAGCGTGTGTCGCAGGGCAGTCCTAGCGTAGGTCGCGGGAAAATTCCTTGCGTAGGTCGCGGGAAAACTTTATGCTCGAACATGGGTTTAGGGAAAATTAGGGATCAGGAGGGTACCACTTCTGACTATAGGACAGCCAAGAAGTACACAAAATCCATCTATGGAGGAGGAGTTGTTAAGCCCCTCAAAGATTGGCACCAAGGGACTGTAGGTTCAGAGTGGACCATCCCCAAAGAAGGGACCTTTGAGGTCTGGATTGGGAAAAAGTTTGTCTGTAAATTCCCCACTAGACTCCAAAGCCATGGTTCCCTCCAGAAAGCAGAACTGTGGCTGCACGAATCCATCGATCTCCAGCAACAGGACATTCAAAAGTCCCAGACAGTGCGAACTAACACTGTCATGTACTCCCGTCCTGCTATGACTGCAGAGTCCAAGAGAGGTGATTTTCTCTTTCTCTTTCTCTCATCCCTCCGTCATCTCTCCATCTAACCTTGAGACGATGCACCATGTTTAATCCAGCTTCTCTTTGTCCTGGTTTTAAGGCCGATGAGAAGGGGGGAAAGTGGTGCAGAAATCAACGATCTTCAAACTTTCTAACCTCTCAAGTGTCAATCATTCACAACTGCCTTTTCTTTGCTGGTACTTGGGTCAAATTTTTGAAAAGTAGGTAAAAATCACGGCCGATCCATGGCCTGAATGTTCCGCTGTAACCCTTTTGTTAGCTTTCCGTGGATATAATGGAGGCCATTTTGGCACCAAAAATGACAGAAATTCAGGCGGATCCAGCATGCATGTGGAATCCTGCACTTTCTGAATCATGTGATAGCCGTCATGGCACATGACAGGTAAAATTTAGTGTTAGGAACCCGTCTAACTAGAGATCGCCTTGACGTGCGGCAGACGGCTCAAATAATTTTGTATAAAATGATTTGCCAAGCATCTCTAACTTATTAGTATAGCATTTGCAATTATGATGCAATTTTGTACTCTATTTGGTTTGCAGTGAGCTGTTGCATTGCACTTTTTGTCTAACAGTCTTGTTTTCAGCCATAGCAACGTGCCCCTGCGCTTTGGGATGTGCTGACTGACCCCCCATTTTTTCTTTGTAGCTGTAACCCTTTTATTCCATCAGGTATGCCTCCAGGCAGCCCCACGGGTTATCACCCGATGTCCACCACCGGGTTTGGGAGTTGCCGCCCAACCCAGACTCAATAACCAGTGTTCATTCTAGTCAACCAGGTGATTGGGTCGTGCTAAAGAAACATCCGAGGACGGGACTAGAGCCGAGATATCTTGGGCCATTCCAGGTGCTGCTGTTAACGCCAACCTCTCTAAAGTTCGAGGGATGAGACAACTGGATCCACACCGGTCACTGCAAGAAGCAAAGAATGCAGAGTATCACTTTTGTTTATTTGTTACAAGGAGGCATTTGTTGAAAGACGATATTAATATTAGCTCTGGCTCCTGCTCCTCGCTTGTTAATCCTGCATGGGTGTCTAGGTGACCCGTAGATTTGGGATCCTCCAGTTGTGAGGAAGGTATATGGTTATGCCAGGCTAGCAGACACCATTGACAAGGGTCAGGCCCATACTGACAGGAGCTGGGCAGTGGCGGAGCTATGACTAGTGAGAGTCAGAATCCTTTTTAAAACTTTGGGAGGTCTTGGGGCTCACTGGTTTTCCATTGGATCTGGGGCGAAAGGAAATAGGACATATATATAGAAGGGGATGTCTCTTTAAGAACTATATTTGCATCCCCAACTCCAACAATTTTCTCCCCCTCTCATACCCCCACCCCACATGTTTCTCAGAGCGACACCCGATCATGAGATTCAATCAGTTATGTTAAGCAGCTAGTTCACCTCCTTTCTCCCTGAGGCCGTTGATTTGTCCAGGCAGTGTCCAGATGATACTAAGCTATGTAGAACTGTACAGTCTATGGAAGATGTCCATATACTACAAGCTGACTTGAACACTCTGAGTGATTGGGCAGCAACTTGGCAAATGATGTTCAATGTGGATAAATGTAAAGTTTATGCATCTTGGATTAAATTACAGAAATGTAACATGTAAATCACCTGCTTCTAAGGCCACCAGGATATTGTCATGCATTAAACGAAGCATGGACTCGCGGGGCAGGGATGTGATATTACCACTTTACAAAGCATTGGTGCAGCCTCATCTGTAGTTCAGTTCTGTGCACCAGTATATAGAAAGCTGGAAAAAGTACAGAGAAGAGCGACTAAAATGATAAGGGACATGGAGGGTCTTAGTTATGAAGAAAGATTAAAATTTTTTAATTTATTTAGTCTTGAGAAGAGACGTCTAAGGGGGGACATGATTAACCTATACAAATATATAAATGGGCCATACAAAAAATACGGTGTAAAACGGTTCCATATAAAATGCGCTCAAAAGACAAGGGGGCACTGCCTCCGATTTAAGAGGAAAAAGTTCAGTCTCCAGAAGCGTCAAAGTTTCTTTACTGTAAGAACAGTGAAGCTGTGGAATAGACTTCCTCAGGACGTGGTCACAGCAGGAACAGTGGACAGTTTTAGAAAGGGTTTAGATTAATTCTTAAAAGTAAACAACATTAATGCTTATGAAAACGTGTAGAAATCTGAGTCTTAATTCCTTCTGGGATTCGCGTCCCCACCTATCCCCTGGTTGAACTTGATGGACTTATGTCTTTTTTCAACCATATTAACTGAAAGTTCAGGTTCACCAGGTTCGGCTGAACTTCAGGTCAAAGTTAAGACAGAATGCAAAAGAATATGGCCATTTAAGGGTTAAAAAACAACAACTCACCTCATCCATTTGATCGCTCTGCAGCAGTCTCTTCTATCTTCATTCAGCAGGATCTGCCAAAGGACCTGCGATGTGCACGATGACGTCACTGCACTCTCCCAACAATAATCAAATCACCCGAACACCAAACCCGAAGCCGGACTTCAGTGAAAAAATGTTGATTCGGGTCCGGGTACCCGAACTTGCAAAGTTCACTCTTTCCTAGTTGTAATTCATTTTGATTGCTGTATTTTTTCTGATATTTGGTGAGCTTCACCACTTTTCAAAGTGGTCGATGTTTAAGAGATAAAATTTAGTTTAGACTTGCATTATGGCACATTTACTATGTGCGACGTTTTCAAAAATCGAATCTCCACGCTAGACAACCCCCTCATGTATTTGTACACTTATACAGTTGCAAGAAAAAGTATGTGAACCCTTTTGGATGATATAGATTTCTGCACAAATTGGTCGTAAAATGTGATCTGATCTTCATCTAAGGCCTCACGCAAATGACCGTTGTTTCATTCCGTGTCCATTGTTCCGTTTTTCGCGATTTTCTGCGGACCCATTGACTTTCAATGGGTCCGTTGAAAACTCAGCTAATGCACCGTTTGTCATCCGTGTCCATGATCCATGGTTCCAGCCCGTCAAAAAAATATAACCTGTCCTATTTTTTTCATGGAAAACGGTTTGCGGACCCATTCAAGTCAATGGGTCAGTGAAAAAACGCGGAGGCACATAAGATTGTAATCCGCGTCTGTGCGTCCGTGTCCGTTTTTTTCCTATCATTTGCATGGCAAACTTGACTTAGACTTTTTTTTACTTTCCTTCATGTCTGGTGATCCTCCAAAAATAAAGGAAGACACACGGAAACAAAAACGGAAACGGATCTTGGAACAACGGAACCCCATTTTGAGGAACGGAAAACAACAACGGTCGTGTGCATGAGGCCTAAGTCACAACAATAGACAATCACAGTCTGCTTAAACTAATAACACACAAATAATTAAATGTTACCATGTTTTTATTGAACACACCATGTAAACATTCACAGTGCAGGTGGAGAAAGTAAGTAAACCCTTGGATTTAAAGGGAACCTGTCACCGGGATTTTGTGTATAGAGCTGAGGACATGTATTGCTAGATGGCCGCTAGTACATCCGCAATACCCAATCCCAATAGCTCTCTGTGCTTTTATTGTGTAAAAAAATGATTTCATACATATGCAAATTAACCTGAGATGAGTCCTGTACGTGAGATGAGTCAGGGACAGGACTCATCTCAGGTTAATTTGCATATGTATCAAATTGTTTTTTTACACAATAAAAGCACACAGAGCTATGGGAACTGGGTATTGCGGATGTGTTATCGGCCATCTAGCAACCCATGTCCTCAGCTCTATACACAAAATCCCCGTGACAGGTTCCCTTTAATAACTGGTTGAACCTCCTTTGGCAGCAATAAGTTCAACCAAACATTTCCTGTAGTTGCAGATCAGACATGCACAACGGTCAGGAGTAATTCTTGACCATTCCTCTTTACAGAACCGTTTCAGTTCAGCAATATTTTTGGGATGTTTGGTGTGAATCGCTTTCTTGAGGTCATGCCGCAGCATCTCAATCGGGTTGAGGTAACACAAAGCATAGACATACTTAAAACTGACACAAAACCAACTGTAACTGATGTGTCCCTCTCAGTCTTTCCTTTATACAATTCCTCTATTTATAATCTATTCCTGACTTTGCTTTAAAAACTGCATCAAAAACCTGAATGTGGAAATCAAGTCTAAAGTGTAACTTTCAAATGACTGTACAGAGAAGAAGTGTGCATAGATTGTGCTTGCAGCACAACCATCCTAACTGGTGATTGTGGAAAGCACAATGATATACACTATTACAAAAAGTTTGGGATATTTGGCTTTCAGGTGAAATGTATGAAAAATCTAAAAAGGTTATGCTACAGTGAATTAGGGCATTTAAGTAGATGTATGCAGTGGTGATTTCCTCATCTTAAACAATTTATTGAAACAAAAGACAACAACAGTGGTGGGTATACCCCCCAAAAAATGTAAATATCTCAAAGACTTGTCATGTGGCCTTGAGCATCAATTACAGCTTGACAATAAAGTCTCATGCTGTTCATCCGTCGACTTATTGTCTGCTGAGGCATGGCAGCTCACTGTTCTTGAAGGGTGGCCCTCAGGTCTGAGGAACAGAGTTATGAGCCTCTACCCGAGATTCAGCTGATCCTATGGGTTTTCAATAAAATTCAGGTCTGAAGAAAGTGCAGGCCACTCCATTTGAGGTACCCGTGTTTCCAGCAGCCATTCCCTAATGATTTGACCTTGATGAGTTGGTGCACTATCATCCATGATTGAAAGAAGTACTGAGCAGTTGGACAAATTCACCCAAAAGACAAATATCCCTAACTTTTTGTAAGTAGTGTATATCCAGCAACATTTATCATTTATCAAGACTTGAT